>NW_022693391.1:0-937 GCF_011630105.1 Anneissia japonica | reverse complement strand
GTTTCTTTTGACTATTTCCAAACTTCTGTGTCCATTTAAACCTCGACTTTTTTTGTTTTTTCTTACAATCCAGAGTGATCACAGTTGTTGGTACATTCTGTCGTGTGACCTGTCCAACATTACGGTTTGTCTTTACCTGATGCTCATTCAAGTTTTCCTCAAAGCTTGGGTAAATACCTTGATCATTTAATGTGGCTGGGTTCTGGAATAGTTTTCTGTGGTTATGGTAAAACCTGCGCTCTATCCTGACTGGCCTCATTTTAAACATTTGCTGTACTTCTTTCAACTCATTGGCTAATATATTCTTGAAGTGTTCATATGGTTCCAGAGGAGGATTGGCTAGACATGGTGGGAAGACCTTGGCTATGTTTGTATCAAGAATATATGGAAGAAATCGCTGGTTTATACCCTTCTCTTGAAACTCATCTGACATCAGTTGCACAATTAACCTGAAAATACAAATATTTACTTTAAGGTGGCACTACTATAAAATCCCTACAAGAATAGCAAATAAAGATTAATATCCAGCAGAAGCTGATTATTAAAGAGTGGGTATTATTACACCAGTTTACAGTAAAACAATTACTAACTAGATTTGAACTCGTCACTTAGGACGAGTTAGGTGATCCGCCGCACTTTGACCCTAGAGGAAGTGAACGCGGTGGGGGTTGAACCATTTTTAAATGCTGAAAAATGGCTTAAAGTATACGCTAATTCAGTTTTTTTTAAAAGAAATTTGGAGCATTTTGAAAGATTTACTTATGCGTACGCGCACGTCATGACGCACGTGTGCATTGTAATGTCACAAAATGTTGACTCCTGATATGAAATATATGTATCAACTCTCATTGATAAAACGCCTGTTGGTGAGGGAGTTATTATCATTCATAATATTTATCATATATGTAAAAATTCAGTTTTTTAAAATTCAGATGGC
>NW_022693390.1:0-731 GCF_011630105.1 Anneissia japonica | reverse complement strand
GTACAAAGAGGGAGCCGTCGCTCCCATGGCTTTTCCCACCCCTGGATACGTCCCAGAAAGATGGCCGTTTAGTCAGTTGCGTCATACCTAATAATTAAGAATAAGCACCGCTACAGTAAGTGTCCTGAAATGATACTCTTGACAGTAGAAATGCCTTTTCAAACCAGGGCTCCTCGACAAAATTGTTGGCTTCGTCCCTACGGGAGTAATGCTCCTTCTCCCCTAGACACCCCTCTTCTCACGACTGTCGTTTTGATGATCTATAGTCTATTTTATGCAGTGGGTGGGCTACAAAGCATAGTCTGACACACCATTGACGACGTATACAACAAAAACTGTAGCAAAAACAAGTCAACCAGTTACTCCTAGCAAAAATATAAACTTTGTGTTTAATAATACATGGTTAACAGTTTGAAAAAAATTCAAATAAAATTTTATTATAAAGTTCAGAGGTGGACGCAGGGTTTGGTGATTGCGGGTGCATGAAAGTTCATACCACCTCTCAGCCCCACCATGGTTGGAGGTGAGGTGCGAACGTTTTGAGAATATGGATTTTAGGTGCCAAGAAATTGCACTCTCAAACCTTAAAAAGCTTACCGGTAATTTATGTCAACAGTAGTACAACACTTATTTTTCTTAAGAGGGTGCAAAAGCACCGTCTGCAACCTGTTACGACATGTGAAGATGAGATAACAGAAAGTGTGAGACCGACAACAGTTTTACAAATTTAA
>NW_022693389.1:543-1038 GCF_011630105.1 Anneissia japonica | reverse complement strand
TGAAATGCAAGTTACGATAGCGCACCGTCTTTCGGATGAGACATTTAACCTGTTGGTTCCGTGTGTATTATTGCCTGTGTGCACGTTAAAGAACGTAGTATACTAATTGGAAATGAGTAGGAAATTGTTTCCCGATGTACAGTGGTGTAACGACTATGCACTCTTATGCGGCGGTCCGCAGGGCCCCCGTCACCTAGGGCCCCGAAGGTGTCCCAACCCATAGGGTCCTCGCTCGGGCACCCTTACCCAAAAGGGCTTTGTTGATACATAACAGCATAATGTGTCTCTGAGATCGACTGTAAGACATATATCATAGTATATCCCGTGAAGGTTTAATGGGGGCCCCTGCCGGCCTGGGGCCACCTACAATTTTCCAATTGTTTTAAAAATGGAAATTATACTCGCATTTTAAATCTATGAGTGCCAATTCCGGCCACTTTGAGGTGCCGTATTCATAAATGATCTTACCTTAGCCCCAACCATGCTGGGGCTGAG
>NW_022693389.1:0-485 GCF_011630105.1 Anneissia japonica | reverse complement strand
CCCACATTCCCTCTATTTTGAATACCTAAATCTGCAACTGATATATAATTTATTTCGTTGTTAAAAGCAATCTAGAATACAATGCCAAATATTAGAAAAACGAGCAAATTTAAATTCCCACAATCAAAGTGGTGACCGGATCAAAAAGGGGACCCCATTCTCAGATAACCACAGGGCCCCGGGCCCATCGTTAGGCCACTGCCGGTGTAGTGCCCAATCACCACCAGAAGGACCTCACTGGAAACAAGTATTCTTCCGACTTTTGTGGGTTATCCTTGGTGTTTACACCGAATATATCCATCCACCCATAAGGGACAGATATAGAGAAAGAATTTTGTTTAGAAATGGTGGAGACAACAGACATCTAAAAAAAATAGGTTGTTTTGGAGTAAAGCCTACAGTGACATCATGCTCCCTTCTTTCTGGTTTTTCTTCTCTCTTTCTTCTTTATTTTTTGGGGGTTGGGATAGACCCGTGTCTCCTGG
>NW_022693388.1:0-709 GCF_011630105.1 Anneissia japonica | reverse complement strand
TACTCTATTGGATTTTCAAATTAGAAGACAATCGCATAGTAATAATAATAACAATAATAATAATAATAATAATAATAATAATAATAATAATAATAATGATAATAATAATAACAATAATAATAATAGTAGTAGTAACAACAACAACAACAACAACAACAACAACAACAACAACAATAATAGTAATAATAATAATACTAGTTATACGCTAAGTTGGACATACTGCAGGGAGAATATTTTATTTTCCCCTTAACATCGTTTTTTTTAATTGTTCCCTAAATTTCTCCGTTGTCTAAGTTCCTGTTAAGGTAGGTTTTAGTAACATAATAATAATAATAATAATAATAATAATAATAATAATTTTTTTTTTTAATGGAAATCGCCAAATACAAGGCTAGAAGCCACTCATGGTCAAGGCTAGATGAAAAGTAACAAAATCAGGACAAAAAGAAAAAGATCTCAATCAAGCAAACTTTAGAGAACGACCAGATTGAATGAGACTTCAGAGTGAATAATAATAATAACAATAATAATAATAATAATAATAATAATAATAATAATAATGTTGAAAATCGATTAGCTGTATGACTAGGATACACTCAGTAATGGCTTCAAAAATTTCTAGATAGGGGATCAAAAAAGTCTGTCAAGGGGTTGTCTGAGTCATGAGGCAGCCTAGAGCCACAGTCAGGATAATAAAATCAATTATAGG
>NW_022693387.1:0-2221 GCF_011630105.1 Anneissia japonica | reverse complement strand
TACTGTGCATAAAACTTACAAATCTTCATCTCATTGTTAACTTTCGGATCATAAATAACAAATTCAGTACAAAGTTTGCTGATTCTTCTCCCTTTTAGAAGAGGCACCAAGCCGCCAAGGTATTCCAAGAAGAGTGTGTAACAGGGATTTGAGTTGCTCGTCTCCTCTCCGGTTTTAACCATAGTACAATGCAGACGTTCATTACTGGGGGGTGGTCGACTTATGAATTCACGAAGTTTACACGGATCTGGAATACATCCCTAAAACCACATAGAGCAGTTAGTTATATTAATGATATTGACAGAAATACCCTTCCACCAAAGGTAATGGATCTCTCCAGAGTGCCAATCAAGATTAACAACTAACCAATCAGAACACTGCATTTTGTGGGACCTATAGCAACAATGTCTAAGGGGCGGGGCTTAGCAAAAAGGTCCACTTTTCATCTCTATACAATGTTTTATAATTTCATAATATATTAACATGAGTTATTCATTGCACCAACTGTTTTTACACTGGGCTTGATGTGGCTATATATTTCTGAGGAACACATACAACTCGCAAGTTGGTGTATTTCGTAATATGACAGCATGACAGGTAGAAATTATAAGTTTAGATTCATATATTATATTCTGTAAGTTAAAATCATAGAGAACCTAAGAGACAGTCCCTATATACGCAACATACACTAACCTTTACTGTACTGAAATATCTCTCAGAAACGAAATGTTTAAGCCTTCCAGGCAACGTCAGGCTGTTGACCGCCTTCTCCTCCTTCATAATTGATACAACCGCTTCTCTACATAAAATCTGTAATGGCGCAATCTGTTTCTCTACCCATGCAACATGGAGAAGAGCACCACATGCCACGAAAATGCGTTTATCATCATGACCCCAGGTTAAGGCTGAGAGAGGATTCTAAAAGGGTGTAAAAACAATCCACATTGAGTTAATACAAAACACTGATTAATATTTTTGTTTTTTTATTTTTTCCCCATTTGTTTTGCTTCTGTTGCTGAATAAAATCCCTTTCTTCTCTAGCACTGAACTAGGTGGCTTATCTCAAGCCGGGCTATGTTCTTATAGTAACTTGGCCTGGCGTGCCACAGTGTTTAACTTTTCTAAGCTGGGCTTTAATCGTTGAGGGGGGTCTTGCATTGACTTCGGGTAACAAAATGACCAATCAGCATTCAATCGAGCGTACGTTTCGCGAGCAATGTTTTGAAACATGTTTGCTGGTTACGGTTTATTATTATGAAAATCCTCGCGCCTGGCTAATCCGGCTAGTCTTAATGCCTGCCAAAATTTAAGCTGGGCTTAGCGTTGAGCCAGGCTTAACTCAAGCCTGGCTTATCTCAAAGTCGTAACGTAGCGTAAGTGTCTGATTTGCCTGTAAACTGGTGCCAGCTACTCCCATCTGTCCACACCTGGCAGGGGCTGTATAGACCAGTACACCAGTGTAACCCCCTACTCATCTCAAAAGATGTACTGGGTTCTATATAGTGCACACAAGCGAATTGCACACTTAGCTTTTAAAGGTTTATAGTAATTATCCGAGAAGACTTGCTTCACCTCCAGAGCCAAAGGCGAGCGGTGCCGTTTGAACCAGCAGTAATAACTGAAGGTAGTGGCAGCCCTGCCTTAACTGCTCAGCCATTCGACTCGGCAAGCTATATTTGTAGGTTTCAGTTGAATTTTATGTTAACAACATCATCATTATTAGGCCAACAATAGCTTGTGGTGCCCCCAAGTCTTACCATCCAAAAATTGTTATTTTATAATTATAAATTGAATTAAAAATTTAAATTGAATTAAGGATAACAAGAAATAAATAAGGGGTATAATACCTGTGAGCTGACATCCAGTGAGAATCGTATATGACCATGAACATTATAGAACTGAACCACGCTATTCCCATTAGATTCCATTACTCCCCCTACAGCGAGGAATGACCCACAGTTGCTCCATTCCATTACATTATCTGGGAAAAAAAAGTAAAACAGTGAAGATATTTCCTAACTATTTATAACAGTGGTGGTGAAGGAGATGATAATGATGATGACCGTGAGGATAATGACAATGATGATGGCAACGTTAAGTACACCACTATCATCAGTCTTACCTTTCATTCCAGTTTTTATCAAAATAGGCGTGACATCTTCATGAGATTTCATCAATTGAATTTCTCCATTCCCAATATCAACAGCCATGACTGATAGAT
>NW_022693386.1:0-626 GCF_011630105.1 Anneissia japonica | reverse complement strand
ATATCGCTGTGCAAATCGCTTGTGTCCTTGGGCAAGGCACTTTATGCACGGTTGTCTCTCTCCACCCAGGAGTACAAGTGGGTACCTGGTAGGTTCCAACACAACTGCGCTGATTACTAGCTGCAATATCATAAAAAATAATAATATAATTTAATTTAATAATTTAATTTGGTGTTCCATATGTGTTCGATCCAATGACCGGGGTAGTAATGTGAAGCGCTTAGAGGCTTTGTAAAGGCATGAAGCGCTATATAAGAACGACATATTATTATTATTATTATTATTATTATTATTATTATTATTATTACAGTATTATTATTATTTTATTATTATTATATAATATGTATATAATATTATTTATATAACATCACGTCATAGTATGTTACGCTAGTATTTTCATATTAAACGAAGAAGCCTATATAGGGGCCTATTATATAGCCAAATAAAAGCTTATAAATACTGTATGATTTAATATGCCTATCATATACTTTATATATAAAATTGTAGGCCTAATACAATATTATATTTTTATAATATGC
This sequence comes from Anneissia japonica, assembly GCF_011630105.1. NCBI lineage: Eukaryota > Metazoa > Echinodermata > Crinoidea > Comatulida > Comatulidae > Anneissia > Anneissia japonica. The sequence continues at coordinate 87 of NW_022693386.1, read as the reverse complement.
ACTCTAATAATATCTATTTGATTTATACATTATTTGTGTTCCCAGTGCTAAGCAGCAATTTGATTTGAATATATAGGCCTATGTATA
>NW_022693385.1:0-836 GCF_011630105.1 Anneissia japonica | reverse complement strand
TGTCGATGCATTTCTTTCAGTTGTTCTTTTTCGTCATGCCATCTCTGTTCCGCCATTTTGAATTCGTTCCTCAATTCGGTCATCTGCAGTTTCAGTTGCGCTATTGTTTCGTCGGCGGTTTGTAAGCGTATTCTGGCATTCTTCAGTTCCGTCACCAAATCGGACAAAGTCCCGTTAGACTTGATCTGCTCTACCAGTTTCGAACACTCCGACTCCCTGCTTCTGGTTACGGGTCTCTCTATTCTCTCTACTTCTTTTCGAAGTCGTCTTCTCTTTGCCTCGGCGTCCCGCAGTCTTCATTCTTTTTCAATTATTCTATCGGTGACGCTGGCCACTTTGAGAACTCTACACCATAGCGGGTCTCCCGGTTTCGATTCAACTGCCCTGCTTAGGAAGCGCCCGAAAAGGGCTTGCCTGTACTTCCCGACGACATCCGTCTTGTCCAATTTTAAGGTTACTATGGAGGTGGGAGCGGAACCTCGCTCGGATTTTGCCATTTTGGACAAAATCCCGTTCAATTTGACTTGGGGAAACCACTCCATTATATCGTTGCCGCAAAGCATTCGCTGTTTGTCCTTTTGCGATCCGACAAGAAAAACTGTGTTACCTTTGTAAGACAAAAGAAAAGAAAGAAAAAAAAAACACGTTATAGAATTTGTGTGCAATTTAATTAAGTATTATGAAAAGAAAAAAAAAAACAAACACAACTTACCTACTAAAGTCTCCGTAAGAAAGTTGTCTTATTTTTCCCTTGCATATCACAGTTTCTTAGGCGGTCTCCTCCTGCACCATGTCGTGTTTTTCCGCCATCCGTCTTAAAATGGTGAACGGCATCA
>NW_022693384.1:0-1500 GCF_011630105.1 Anneissia japonica | reverse complement strand
TTTGCCTTATAACATACAAAAAACAATACAAAAACACAGGTAGTAATTCAGCAAGGCAGGATTGCCATTATCATATTTTTAAAAAATAACAGTCAAAGTGGCTCTCCACACTGAAAAACTACAACAAAGAAGATAGCATTATTCAAATATATAAAATTCAATTACAGTTAGAAATCACATAGATGGCAAAAATAAAATTCAAAAGCAATTTAAAATATATAACAATTGTTTTGAAATATATAAAATTGAAATATGTCATTTGATTTTCGGTTATTAATACACCACCTAAAGAGCAATGATGTTTATACAACACCACGTATTGCTTAAGTTGTACTATTAATATAAATATCCCATTGTTTGCTCACAATTTCTGACAATAATGTCTTTTTCAAGAGGGACCTTGTTCTGAAGAGTTGACTGAACTTGGGGAAGAAGGTGAGCGTACAACAAGCCCAGGTGAAGGATCACCATTCAAAAGCGAGTCACCATTCAAAGCAGATTCAATTCTTGATATCTGGGCTGTAACCACCTTCCCCTCGCCTGTCCAGTTGTCAGCTGTTGTTTTCAAATCAAGTGATGTTGATGTTTTTATCACAAATGTCGAGATAACATTCTTCAGAGATGATATGCCTATCGAGACTAGAAATGTAAGAACAATATATTTTATCAATGGTTTTATCGCCCATCATTAGGATTTATTTATTTCATTTACCCTGTCTTAATGAAAAATACCAAAACAAATCTGAGGTGTGGGTTTATTGGTTGCTTGAACAAACATAGATTACAGTGAGTTTAAGCTTTAGATTTTAAAAACTGAAGGGAATGCTGTAGTAATAATAACTAGATAGTACGGTATAGTTTACCATTTGATTTGTGTGTTTTGTAAGAGCTATCATGTAAAATATTTCAAAACGGAAAATCACAATTAACCTAATTACTAAGTCAAGTCCATCATATCTCTTTGTACAGATGTTTAGAGTGTGATACCACAAAATTTAAACCTATTACAACCTGATTCACTCTTAGTTATATTTGTTTTGTACGAAGATGTGTCGAATGTTTTTTGTTTGTGTCGAATTTATAATAAGTAGATTAGTAGCATAAACATTACTTTATTTTATTTTATATTTTTATATTTTATAAATTAATTTCAGGAATATGAGGTTGTATTTAAAAATGATGTCGCGCGTGTAAAACTAGCAGGATTGGTTGGTCCTTTGGACTCTGTACGTATAAAAGTAACAGGATCAAGTGTTCAAGAGGAGTCTCCAACTTTGCAATTCAAATTCCTTGGCTGTAAAGTCGAGGGTGAGTACACATTTCCTGTTCGGGAGAAGATTTTTCCAGATTTCTCACAAACATTTTCCCTTAAATACTTTTCCCGGTATGTTTTTCCTGGTCTGATTGATAAAGAAAATAGTGCCTATGAGAATTTTTTTGATCCATCCTTATATAATATTAATACCGTATCTATTCGGATAAACGCCAGAGGGGGGGGGG
>NW_022693383.1:0-631 GCF_011630105.1 Anneissia japonica | reverse complement strand
TACTAGATAATACTAGATAATCTAGGTTATTTTTTAATAAGGGGGTGTCTGGCAGACACACCCCATCATCAGAATTATCTGGCGGTGGCCATTCATAATAACTTGGACTACGATGAAATTTTACAGTAAGTTTCATCAGGTTAACTCATTACATAATCTAGGTCAATTCTGGTGGTAGGGAATAAGGGGATGTCGAGACAGGGTGGGTACACCCCACCACTATAAATGTTCGGCAGTGGCCACTGGTACTATGCTAAACATTTTCCAATATGTTTCCTCGGGTTAACTCCACCACAAATGTTTGACTGTCATTGTGGTCACTCATGTTACATATTACATGTCATGTCATGTAACATTCCACAGGTTAACTCACTAGATAATCTTGATCATTTTTTCCCCTTTTTTGTGGGGGGGGGGGAGGTGGTAGATACACCACACTACCAAAATGCCTGGCAGTGGCTATTCGTGATACCTGGTGCTATGCCCATTTTTTTGCAATGCGTTTGATCGTGTCGTGACTTACAAGCTGATCTATGTTAATTTTTTTTTGGGTGGGGGGTGGGGTCAGGGTATAAGGGGGTGTCTGGCCGGTACACCCCACCATTAAAAATGTCTGGCAGTGGCCACTCAT
>NW_022693382.1:0-757 GCF_011630105.1 Anneissia japonica | reverse complement strand
TGTAATTTGAAATGCACGCATTAACACCTTCTTCATGAGGGATATTAGTATATAATGACGAAACAACAAGTGTAGCCAGAACAGTATTATTAGGTAAATTTGAAATTTGGTTAATTTTATATATTTATATATAATTTGTATAATATTAATATAATACATCGTCGTCATCATCTTCTTCATTATCGATATCATACCAACATAAGAGTTTAGCATAATTTTGCTTACAAATTTTAAACTATATTTTTTAGCCTTTAAAATTGTATGTGGCTGTGTGTATATTTTAAAACAACATAGGAGAAAATGAAGCAGTACAAATCTTCTTTTCTCTTTTTTATCGTATATTGCCATTTTACAGCTTCCTTTTCCTCTCGGTAAAGTTTGTATTGATAAATGCTAATAATTGTTTAAATACTTACTCTTTGCTTGATCTGTAAACAAAGATAAAAAAAAATTAATGTAACAACGGAATATTAAATTTATATAAAAACTATATACTAAAAAATATACCATTAAAAAATTGAAGGTATGTACAAAGATAAACTTTAATCGAGTATACACTAATGCTTTAATACATTTATACAATCCTAGTAATTAAAATAAGGAAGTTAATTGGTACTCACAGGTATTAAAATTACTGATTTTATTTACTTTTTGACTGAAGCATCAATATTCAGGTAATATTTTATAATGTATTATATTGTAATGTGTACTAAACATGTGGGTGTTATTTTACTTTATACCTGGTGATATGTTATGC
>NW_022693381.1:0-633 GCF_011630105.1 Anneissia japonica | reverse complement strand
GTTTTATTGACACACGAGCTTTCGACCACACAGTATTCTTCATCAGGTGAATGAAGATCACATTTGTAATCAAGACCACTGTGTGGTCGAAAGATATTTTGTTAGCATGTAAAGTGAAGTTTGTCTTCAATTTTCTGTTTATCATCTAGACTAACACGGCTACTTTTTCTACTTCACCATGATGCAAAATATGCATGTACGAAGTTGCCGGTTATAAGCCTATATAACATAACTAATTATAATTTGTATTGCTCCCGCTTGCGATTTTTTTTTCCGTACGAAACATTTACATGAAACTCCACTCGGGCCGTCTCGGCTGAATCCACCCGAAAATCTCATTGCAGAATTCAGGAGGTCAAAAGGTCATCAACAGATAAACGTCTACAGAACAACTTCTGAGAGAACGTCGCTGTCTAATTTTTAAAAATACATCGATGTTACCATGTTAATACCAATGGGTCGTTTAAAATGACATATAATATTTGATTAAGCTGCACGAGTAATGAAAAGTTTTATTTTAACTTGAGTTACATACTATGGCAATTTTAATTTTTTAGTTAGGCCTACGAGTAGTCCTACTAAAAACGCTTTCTGGGAAAAACACAAAGAGTAAGGAAAAGCGCGTTTTTCTTC
>NW_022693380.1:0-871 GCF_011630105.1 Anneissia japonica | reverse complement strand
ATAAAACTTTGGGCGATCTGACGTCATCACAGCCGAAGCACATGTCTAGTCTGCAAAACACCCCACGAAAATGGATGAATTGGCGGGCAGTAAGAGTTTTTGGGGGCGCGACCTGTTCTGTTTACAACTAGACTGCCGACCAGCAAGTGGCATTGCCCAACGAAGAATGTGTGCTTGGAAAAACATAATCAGACCTAAAGAAATGCACGCAAAAACAATATAAAAGTTGCATCAGTTTTATTGGTAATAATTAAATTTGCTGCGCAGTACAGCAAAACAACAGGTACTGTACGTATTACTGTATTAAATAATGTGTTGAATTTGCGTAGGCTAGGCAGTCAAAAGAATCTAGGGCTTTGATAAATTAATTAAATATCTAGGCCCTGACTACAACAATCTTGTTCGAAATGGGTTCAGTACAAGTTTTACAAACTAAACTGGACGAAAAACATTTGAGCCGGTCTGGAGGGGTGTCTGCATTGTGAGAGTAGACTGCAACTTACGACATACGATCATGTGAGCCAAGTTCCACAGCGCGCTGTCTGAGATGTTAGTTTGACATGGCTAACTTGTTGCCATACAACAAAAATTGAACTTCGTATTTTCCCACGGCGGTGTACTAAATTTGGAACTTCGACTTGTGTGGTTGAAATTACTTTAAAATCGGCCTATCCGGACAGGAAAATTCCGTCGATATAGCCGGAATTCTACTTATAAAAATTCGAATTAAACAAACAACTTACACAGTAATACATAGGAAAGAATTGGGACTTTTTTAAAAATTCGACTGACGCGAATTTTCGACTTAAACAGAGTCGACTTTGGCGGACTCGACTGTATATATATTATATATGTATATATATATAATATA
>NW_022693379.1:0-775 GCF_011630105.1 Anneissia japonica | reverse complement strand
ATAGCATAAACCTTCAACAAAAAGTTCCTTATTCTGTTGTGTATGACCCTTAGGGGAGAAGGAAGTTACTGTAGGAGCTGCTGTAGTCCACACTTTGAGCACTCTGATCTTTATGAAATAGCGCTCTATAAATAATGTTATAATGGTAATGCTTTATGAGAAATGCAGATTGGGAGTAATGCTTGGGTTTTAAGGGCTTTACTGTACAATATATATTTCGATATTCATATTCATGTTATTTTTGAATTTGTAAATTTATAATTGAACTGTGAATATTGCATAACTTTTTCATTTGTAACTTGTATTAAAAGCTGTTGATAAAGTAGTTTATTTTTTAATTGCATTTAAGATGCTTGTAACAATCTTATCTTAGCTTTTGTTGACATTGTTTAATGCCATAGGTAAATAAATAAACTAGCCTTTTTTATTTATATATTTTTTATTCAAATGTATGTAACGTCTTGGACCATATCAATAGTACTATTCTATTGCATACTACAAACTAACTTATTTTGTTCTATGCGTAATCGATAGCAAAAATTATTTATTTTGGTTATGTATATTCGACATCCATCCATCTATGAAAGACGATAGAAAAAGATGCAGCAAAACACTTTTGGAATGTATCAATCCTCCACTAGAGAACATTAATATGTAATATGTATTTAATGACTACTGGTAATTTTACATATTGTTAAATTGTATTTTTAGATGATTATCATATTATGTTATTAACTCTGAATGTGTTTCAAATTATCATTTTAATTTAGTGTTG
>NW_022693378.1:0-561 GCF_011630105.1 Anneissia japonica | reverse complement strand
CCCCCCCCCCCCCCAATAAAATATATCCTAGAGCCGCCACTGCTCCCCTTGAATCTGCCACTGTTCAATATAATACTTGACATAGTCTATCATTTTGTGTCACAAATGATTAATTCCTATAGAATGTCAAGCGAAAGATTATTTATTCGAAAGATTTTTTTTACTCAATACAGTTTTTATAACCTATAACACATTAACTACAGTGTATTATGTTACCCTTCAGAGAACTTTATTTTAAAATATGGCCTAATTAATTACAGTATCTTATTGTTTTCTTCGTGGTTCATAAAAGAAATAGAGCGTCGCTCCATTAAGAGTGCCTCTCCCCCTCCCCCATATGGATATGCCTAAATACAGAATTCACGAAGGCATGGTGAATTTTTTTTCATGCTTGTGGGTGGGTTTCAAGGAAACTTTACAGACGCGATATACAGACGTCAATCAACAGTTGGTTGCTCAACTCAAAAAGAGAGCTTGTAATGCTCGTTAGAAAATGAAAAAAATCTATTTTTTATAATGATAATAATAGGTAAATTTATAAGGCGTAAATAAACAAGGTGT
>NW_022693377.1:440-643 GCF_011630105.1 Anneissia japonica | reverse complement strand
TTGTGAACCAGCCGCCGCACTGCTGCCAGCCTTTGATCGCGAGTCCGCAATACACGAACGAACGTGTAAGACGTGATTCTTTTCTGTGCTGCATATAACTGTTGAAACACTTTCAGAAGCGCCATGAGCGTCATATTTGGCGGATACCGGCGCTATATAAATGTTCTATTCTATTCTATTCAAACAGATAAATTACAAACGCA
>NW_022693377.1:0-286 GCF_011630105.1 Anneissia japonica | reverse complement strand
TTGCTGTCTTTCAGAACCCCCTTAGCCATGGCAAGACGAAATACATTTGACTCCATGGTGTTAAAGGCAGCTGTCATATTCCTAACTATTTTCTCCTTTCCTAATATTCTTGCAAATTCAGCTTTAATCTGAAAAGGGGAAATGAAAAAAAAATGATGGATTTATTTTGACATCAACAACTTGTCTACATAACAAAAAATTGTCCAAATTTATTCTAATAAGTTTACATGCAAATAGTGGTTACAAGCATATGCTAGGACATTTGGTTATACATTTAACTGGTCTA
>NW_022693376.1:0-609 GCF_011630105.1 Anneissia japonica | reverse complement strand
CACCCCTTTATAAATGCCCTTTTCATCCCCTGAAAGTGCCTAAAAACCGTGCGCATTTCTTGTTAACATGGGCCAATTTCCTCTAAAAATTACACATTTTAGGGAGTTTTGACCAATTCCAACGAAATTAGAATTAAAAACACCGGGGGACAATTGGGGAAAATATCCATCTTTTGTAAGTATTTCCGTACCCCTTTACAAATGCATCCTCTGAAAGTGCCTAAAATTCTCAAATTGTTTGCGCGCATTTCTTGTTACGGTAGACCAATTTCCTCGGCCCTATAAATTGCACATTTTAGGGAGTTTTCATCAATTCCGACGAAATTAGAATTAAAAATACAAAAATATCTTGCGCGCTTCGCGCGCATTTTTTAGGGTTTTTTTAGGTTCATCCTTTTAAGTTATTTAAACACATAATAGTCCCAAACTCAAGAAAGACAAATTTAAAATAGATCGTTTTAACCTAAAAGAAGGGCCTCAATGTGTATTGATGTTGAAAGAATATGTTTGTAATAAATAAAACCATGATGAAAATGCTTAGGCCTATATTTAGTTTCAAACACACGTGTGTGGCCTATATTATAAATAAGATAAGCCCTATGTCGTATT
>NW_022693375.1:0-606 GCF_011630105.1 Anneissia japonica | reverse complement strand
TATAGGCCTATATATATATATATATGTACGGTATGTATACATACATATATGCATTATAACATATATACATACTTAATATTATATATATACATATATATATACATACATATACGTACTTATATATACGTATATATATACTAGTGTTGTCCGAAAGCTCTTGTTCTACTTCTGGCTGTTTACTTACGTTTACTTTGTAGCTGTTGCTTATCATTTTTGTATCTCTACTGAGATCCAGCCATTGTTTCCCATATATATATATACATTATAACATATATACATACTTATATATATACATATATATTTTTTATAAATACATACATATATATAAGTATGTATATATGTTATAATGTATATATGTATGTGTATATATATACGGTATATATTATATATATTTTATATATATACATACATATATGTATAACATATATACATACTTATATATATATACATATATACATACTTATTTATATACACATATACATACTTATATATATACACACATATATACATACATATACATACATATATATACATAATATATATACATATATACATACTTATATATATGTATATATAAGTATATACATACTTATATATATACTTGCA
>NW_022693374.1:0-711 GCF_011630105.1 Anneissia japonica | reverse complement strand
ACTAGACAGCCACCTAACCTTAAATCCATTCTTGCACCATCTAAACTTCGTACACCCAGCACTCAAAACGGTAACACCACATGTAATAAAACTCGCTGCCAGGTCTGTAGCCATATTAACACAAACAGATCAATAATACTTAACAACACATCTGACTATAAACTGTCCCCCCCACCTCTAAATTGTGATTCTACTAATGTTATTTACCTTATATCATGCACTCTTTGCAACAAAGGCCAGTACATTGGTGAAACGGGTAATAAATTCCGCCTACGATTTAATAACCATAAACATTCCATCCGCAATAACACCCCTGGTTTCCCTGTATGGGAACACTTTAACTCCCCCCACCACAATATTCACCATCTCAAAGTGACTCTCATAGCCAGTAACTTCCGTTCTACAGAACACAGACAACGAGAAGAACTGAAATGGATTTCAAAACTCAAAACACACACTCATGGCCTCAATAAAGACTTGGGATTCATCAGTGAATTTTCCTTCTGCCGCTAAATATTCTTCTCTTAGTTTTCGGTCACTTTTAATTACAATTTTATTTCTATTTATTCTGGTTTTATTATTATTATTCTGTTAGGCCTATTCATTATACATTATTGTTGGTATTTTCACTCTAGCTTATACTATAGTAGAACTTATCTGTTTCATTTTTTCAAGATGCACTATATCTATATATATTATATGCCTTATACA
>NW_022693373.1:0-506 GCF_011630105.1 Anneissia japonica | reverse complement strand
TTATAATAATAGTAATACTAATTATTAATAATAATAATAATGATACTTCATACTAGGCCTACTTAATAATAATAGGGTAATAATATCGATAATAAAGGTGACAACAACAACAATAATAATACAGTAATAATAATAATAATAATAATAAGAGAAAAATACTAATAAAACGCCAATAACAACTTTTTAAATTACTATTATTAAAATTATAATACTAAGACTAATAAATAATAATAATAATAATATGAATAATAATAATAAAAAATCGAAAATTATTTATTATTTATATGGTATTATAAATATATGTACTATATATATATATATATATATATATATATATATTAATAGTAATATTTATTTTAACAAAATAGTAATAATACTAGTATAGTAATAATAACATAGATATAATAATATAAAATAGATATTTATATATCAATTTTAATTGATAACATCAACGCGGAAGCACTCAGCATCGCCCATAGACTTGGAATAGCCGACCGAATGAACAC
>NW_022693372.1:0-1085 GCF_011630105.1 Anneissia japonica | reverse complement strand
TTGGACATCACCGTGACCATGGAAAATAGTGCACTTAAAACTGATCTCTTCCGTAAACCCACGGACAAGCAGCTGTCACACCCCACACTGTACAAAAAACATTCCCTACAGCCAAGCATTGCGCATGAGACGCATTTGTTCTTCGGATTTAGATTTTCAGAATCGAATCCCCGGAATGTAAATTATCATCGAAGACCCATTGAAAATGCTATAAAAAAAAAAAGCAAAGGACATACCTCGTGCTCAAACACTGACGTACAAACCACGTCAACGATCGACCAGAGTGCCACTGGTCACTACCTATCACCCTAGGTTACCATCACTAAGGGCTACAATTCAGAAACATATGCCCATTCTACAGACCACAGAACGTCTTAGGTCTGTTTTTCCGGATACACCGTTCATAGCCTATCGGAGACCACCTAAACTTCGTGATATATTAGTACGATCTAAATTCAAGGGGCAAACTAACTCTTGCGACAAGCGTAATTTAAGTGGTCATCTTTGTGGTTCATCATGCAAAACATGCTCCTTGCTTGATTCTACACAATCATTCAAGAGCAACCAAACAAACCACATATTTCGGATAAGGCAATCAACTAATTGCCTCACCAAAAATGTCATTTATCTCATATATTGTAATATTTGTGGTAAACAATATGTCGGAGAAATAAAAAACACTCTCCGTATGAGAATGACACAACATAGATCAGCTATCAGAACATCTAAGCTTGATCAACCAGTAGCCGAACATTTCAATTTAGCTGGTCATTCAATTTCAAATTTCAGAGTGATTGCAATTGACCATAATGCCAGTTGTAGCGACAAAAATCGCAAAGATAAAGAGAATCACTGGGAACTTTTCCTTAAAACAACCACACCATTTGGACTCAATATTGAACGTTCTCCCAGTACACTAAATTAAAACAATTTCAATTTATTCTGGATAAATCATTTGGCTTATTTATTGAGGCTTGCCTTTAAAGTTTAGTTTTGGCCTTCCTCTTTACTTGTTTAGGGTGTTTATTCTAATTTCACCCAGCCTATTGTTTCCAATCATGCTTGCATGAAATTCTCACTTTATA
>NW_022693371.1:0-1250 GCF_011630105.1 Anneissia japonica | reverse complement strand
TTTCATAGCAATGTGTCATTTACTTGGTTTTCAGTGTCCCCATATATGTCATCTTCTGTATCTGTTGACCAGGAAGGAGGATGTTCTGCCATTTAGGGTCAGGAGGCTTCTCAGCCTGCAGAAGCGAGCTGTAAGTATGATAACATTTTTCACATGTTTGCATATAATTAAACCATGCATAAATGACATCACATGCACATAAACTAACACTTGCAACATGACAATGAAAAATCTTGCTATTCTGTGTTGTGATCATATGTCATCCCTTTCAGGGTACTCATACGCACATCTTGGGTTTGCTCTCTGTATACAAGCTCTATCGACCAAGTTGGCTCTCTGTCGTCATCCCTTCCAGCCAGCGTGTGTACTTTAAACAGACTGCAAGGATTTGGGCTGAAGACATGAAAATTGCCAAAGAACGTATTTACGAGAAGGAGACAGTGAAAGAAACACAAGTGTTAGGTGTAAATATGAGCTACACCTACACAAAACAGGTGACGAGTGTATTATTACTATGCATTTAATTTATTACTTAATATATAACTAAATGATGTTATCATAACAGGAAATGCTGTAGACTTGAATTCATTAAAAAAAATTATCTTTTTACATTGGTTTTGCAAAAATGTTTGCTTTCCAATTCTAAGATCTGTTTAATCGACGGGAACATAAGGCGTTATAATTCTATCAAGCATAGCCCTTTAATGAAAAGTTCCTTTATCAGTTGTATGAAAAAACGTGACTGTAGCGCAGGATTAAAACCTGCAGCCTCTCACTGTCAAAATGAGTGTCATACTGTTAGTACCATACAGATCTATTTGCTATAGTCATAAATCCAATCCCTAGGCACTCTCTTTCACCCAACTGACCTTTTTCACTGACTGACCAGCTTTTTTTTACATATAGATCTCTGTAAAACCATTGCCACAATCTAGTCTTAGATAAGACTGAACATTATTTGGTGCTATTAAATTCTAAAAAGTAAGGTTCTAGATGGATGAGTTGTTGAATTCCCTCTCTGAATTAATTTCAACCTTGCTTACTATATTATATTTCACTCCATCTATAATAATAATAAACATAGGTGATAGTATGTGAGAAAGGATATCAGCTTATAATCCCATAAGGCTTCAACTAAGATTTACATAGTGTAATGTATCTGTGGTGTTGTGTATACAAAATCATTCAATTTCCAACATATTTTTTTTTTCACCCACAGAAATCTAAACGCAGAAAACAGGAAGTGATTC
>NW_022693370.1:0-905 GCF_011630105.1 Anneissia japonica | reverse complement strand
ATATATAACGTAAAAAGCCATGTTATTTTTTGCTAAATAATAAGTTAACAGATGGCGCCTCATAAATATCAGGCCATTGCAGGGTCACGGTGGGGGTTCTGGACTAATACCCAAAGCTACAGCCTTTTATTATTATGTACATTCTAATTTATACGATTACTATAGAAAGTAGATCTTCAAAAAACTTTGTCCGCCAGCCCCAGCCTCTCGTCGTGGTTGAAAGAATCAAAGTGCCATGCGTGCCCAAGGATACAGGTTTCTAGTACACCAATTTTTCAATTGTAAACAGACAGTGCCATGTAAATTGACAAACAATGTAGAATCCTGCCAGCAATGCCGTAGCCAGGATTCTCAAACAATGTGTGGGACAATTTCAGGGTGGACCCACCACTTTACGCATAAATTCAAATAATGTGGACCCATTTTTTTCAAAGTTGCCCAATTTTACGCAAAAATATGAATAATCCAGACCCATTTTCTTAAAATTTGACCCATTTTACGCAAAATATGAGAAATCTCGACCCATTTTCTTAAAAGTTGACCCATTTTGCACAAATTATGAGAAATCTGGACCCATTTGTTTGTGGACCCAATAGAAAAATTGTGTGGGACTGTCCCAATAGCTGGCTATGCCATTGTCTGCCAGGGTTATTATAATTTTTGTGAAAGATTTAGCCTTTTTGCTGCGAAGCAGCCTATTCATATTCTTGACAGCAATTTGACCTCTGAAAGGTCATTGTTTGTCAAAAAACGAGTGCCTAAGATGACTGAAAAGTGGAGTTTCCTTCTTTCGTTCTGCCGGGTAAAATCAATTACTTTAGGCAAAGTTTGTAGACTAACCTACTCGTACCAACGTCCGCATGTCGCGCTAGCCTTATCCTACTCTAGGCCTAGACTAGCTAGGA
>NW_022693369.1:0-898 GCF_011630105.1 Anneissia japonica | reverse complement strand
ATATATGTGCACAACATAACCACATAAAAAGACCTAATTATAACTAGGTAATGTATTTTTATTATTTTATTACACATAAATAAAATATTTTAATTAAGCTTAGAGACGATTTGATGTGAAAGCGTTTATTTGTGTTTTATTTGAGTATATTTGTGAATTATTATTTGAATGCTATAATGTAAGTGTAGAAACAATTATTGGTTGACAGTGGGTGTACACGTATAAAAAACATGCAATATTACTTTCGTATTTTCTCCCGGGTCAACTTTTTCCTTAATCGTAGTCTCTTATCCAGAATAAATGTTAGCGACATGATGCACCCACCGTAGAAAACAACAACGACTGGGTTTAGAGGTTACAGTTGATTTCAATTCAACTAAATTCAATTCAATTTCTTTTATTACTACCAAAGCCATCGTAGGCCAGTTTGTTTAAACAATCTCAAGTTCACAATAAAAAAAAATCATAAAAGGAACGGATAACACATTGAAATATTTAAACAATTAGTAGAACAACACAACATTATAAGTCGAGGAGCTGTTTGACAATGCAAATCTGAGAAAAGGAATATAAATGTGTTAAATATTTGCCCAACCGTCTATGTCTATATAGGACTACATTACTTCTGTGTATTTTCGGCTATATCTTGTCGACTTTTCCTATGATTGTATCTGTTATTAACACAGAATAGACTTAATGATTCACCCACAGAGGAAAACAAAAACTGCCAGCGGTGCTTGGTTTATAGTTTATCACATTAAGTTGATTATATATTCTTAAAACAGTTCACTTTTGTTTGACCTTCTGTAGGCTTACGAGCACCACCGGAGTGCATCAAAAACATGAATTTATTTGGTTGTTAATTGTAAATAAATTAATTTAAGTGCTAGAAATTGAT
>NW_022693367.1:0-863 GCF_011630105.1 Anneissia japonica | reverse complement strand
GTCGGCCGCGCAGACGTGGACCCGGAGAGACTTTTCGCATACGAAGTGGGTACCGTCCTGCAGCGATTCCGCGAATCCGCACGCATTCGGCAAGCATTCGTGAAGTTCGTCGACGTGGTAGATGTTGTACCGTTTCGCTGTCACGTACGCGTTGAGCGCTGCTGCAGTCATCTTCATAATTCTTTCCTATAAATTCCTCTTTTTTATATGTTTCAGGCTTCCAGAGGAACCGGCTGTGACCTCGGATGGATGGACGAATACCCTTGGATGAAGCAAGCGGCGATGATATCCACCTTGCCCGTGTTTCAACCGAAGAACGTGTCGGTTCTGCTCACGTCGTCGATGACCTCCAGCGAGCACTGGTCCCAGGAACTGGTGACGATCAAACACGAGGGACGACCTCTCGTAAAGTACATCACGCAATCGTACCTGTGCGACGCCTGCTTCGAGAGAGGCGTCCGCAAGGTGTGTCCCCACCGGAGACACCTGGTGCCGGAACACATAGACAGTAGCGAGGGGAACGTGGTGCAGCAGATGATGAATTTGATAGCGAGCGGAAGCTACGAGCTAGAATGCATGGGCATTCCTGTCTGCTCGCCTTCGTCGCTCGCCGAACGTCTTTTCTCAGGAAGGTTGCTCTCCCGGCTGTTCGACGAAGAACGGAGGTCCGGCAGGAGATCCGGATTCGCATCCGGCCTGCTGATCGCCGTGGATCCCACGCCGTCGGACGTGTCCGGCATAGGTCTGGTCGCGGGGGCGATGACGTCCGACGGCAATCTCAGACAGGTGAGTCTCAAGGGCGGTATCTTGCAAGCCCTGCTTCTCTTCTCCGTTATCCTTCTCAGCGCGTACGTCGCGTGGTT
>NW_022693366.1:0-610 GCF_011630105.1 Anneissia japonica | reverse complement strand
AAATTATATCATGTACATATTATATTAATACATATAAGCCAATATACAGTATATATTGATTGAATATCTAACAAAATTTGATATTTTATTCTGAATGGTTTCACAGATATGAATATGTTTTAATAATCTTATTATTGGCCAAATTCCTTATACTTTTTTAAAATACTGTAAGTTATTTAATAATAATAATAATTATTATTATAATAAAATAATAAGAATAGTAAAAATAATAAATAACATATATAGCGCCAAATTCAACTCAACCGAATTAAAAATCAAATGCGCCTAACATTTTATAATAAAAAGGTGCGTCTTAAGTTTTGTGTTAAAACAGCAACTGATGGTGATTCAGTAATATGTTTGGACAAGGAATTCCAAAGAAAAGCAGCTAAAAATAAAATGATCTATGACCAAAGGTTTTTGTGTTAATTCGACAAACTACTAAAAGTGTCATGGACAGAAATTTGTCTTCAGATGTAGATTCAGATGATTATTCAGAAAACACACATTATGTGAAAACAGCACATGATGCATCGTCATACACCAACTTTGATGAACCATGTTTAAGTGTACATGTAAACAGCATTGATCCTGAGTGCAAAGTCACAGT
>NW_022693365.1:0-828 GCF_011630105.1 Anneissia japonica | reverse complement strand
CAAGGACATACCTGGCGGGCTCAGGCTTTTGATCTCACATTACCATGTAAGTATACAGTTTTTTTTAATAGGCAGCACGTATAATTCCTCTACTTCAATTTATACCAATATCACCAAGTCTCGTCACTACTGATTTATTGTGGATATAATAATCCACAAAAGCATTTTCCTCATAATTATTATTTATTTATGTAGATTAACATTGGACTGGTGTCCTTGCAATCAATGCGATGTTATGCATTATGCATACAATACAATAATAACTAAAATGTGTTCCAGTTAATTTAATAATATCATATAATAGAGATAGATGTTGTCAGGCCTATATAGGCCTATACTACTTTCAAAGTTAAGTTCCTAGTGACTACAAACATATTTGGAGCTGAACTTGGTGGTTAAGGGACCTGCCTTTCAATTCTGGGTTCAAATCTTCTCTTGCGACTAAAAGCAGCACTCTAAGACTTGTTAAGACATTTAGATTTCATGACATTTCCGTGTATGCCAACAGTCTTGGTTCTGGACGTTGATATTAATTCTTGATCAGATTCCTCTTCTGCATACAGAGCGATAAACATTTTATGAGCTCTATAATTCTTGCATTGCAGTTTATTTGATATACAGCATGAAACGTCGTATGATTATAAAAGTATATATTATTGGCAAACATATTATTGCACAATGTGTTCATATCGTATCTGTATTGTGTCTACACTGTGAACACACTGCTACTATGTTCACTCTGTGTACACGATGAAGTAAACTTCATTAATTCCGCTCTATTCAATATAGTCCACACTGTGTGAACACATAGGCCTAGTCTTTCTTCAG
>NW_022693364.1:38919-48257 GCF_011630105.1 Anneissia japonica | reverse complement strand
AAAACTATAAAAATAGGATCAGATGATAGATCGTGGCCTCGTGTGATCCCACACTACTCCTAGGCTATCCTAGACTCAACACCATGCACGCCTTGAGTTACCATAGGCTACTGCACCAGGCGCCAAAAAATAATATAGCTTGCGGTGTCTAATTTACAAAGACTAGAAAACACCAGTTGACACATGGTGGTGCTGTTTGTTTACCTAAATATTATATTATGAGTGTGTGGCTGGAGGCTTAAGGGTAGCGCATCATTCTGACGGCGAACGAGATTATTTTGATTGAGAACTTAGCATAAAATAATGTTGATTTTCAATTTTTTAATATCGGTAGGAACAGCCTGGTAATTCGGTAGGCAGTAGAAAATTGAGAAAATCGGTAGCCTACCGCCTAAATCGGTAGGGTTGGCAGGTATGCATGAATACCACATAAAGTCTCACCATTCAATGAATCATGCTTCAAATAGTCATGTTTCCTTAGCAAGCATTTCATTCAGATGTGCCAAGGGGGTGATTTCACCAATCACAATGGAACCGGAGGAAAGTCCATATATGGGAAGAAATTCAATGATGAGAACTTTGTCCTGAAACACACAAAACCAGGCTTATTATCGATGGCAAACTCTGGACCTGGCACCAATGGGTCTCAGTTCTTTTTGACAACGGAAAAAACGGAATGGTAATAAAACATTTGAAATTAATCATCAACAACCTCACTCCAGATTATCAATTAGTTGTCATCATCCAAGATTCCCTTTTGCTACAGTCATACAAGTAGTTGTTCAATGTAATAATCATGATGTATGGTAAATTTTACTAATGTTTGAGTGTCTTCAGCTTTTGATATAATGTAATGATTTATTTAATATAATTTGTTTTGAGGTTTTAACTTTTTTTAAATTTCTAAAATAATAACTGGTCTTAATATTTTTTTTTTCACTCAAGTTCATGTTCACTCATTGTATATTATTATTAAATTATTAATATTATTATTATCTATGTTTAGGTTAGATGGAAAACATGTAGTTTTTGGTGAGGTAATTGAAGGAATGAGTGTCGTGAAGGCAATCGAGAAGGTGGGAACTCCATCAGGTAAACCTACAACCAAGGTGATCATCAGTAACTGTGGAGAACTGGTATGAAGATAATAAAACATACAGGTGCAAAAAACACAGTGGGATTAATGAACAAGACGACTGATAAAGTTGGTGCCAAGATAGAGAATGATCCATGTAGAGTAGTTACCGCTGTTAGCTACAACGTGTTCATGCTGCTAAATGGTTACTAATCAGACAGTGTTTATTTCGATGATCAGGAATTACAAGTTCATTAGAATTATTAATTGCATTTAATGTGTTTGCCCTACACGTCAGGTAGGGTAAACCAATCATTTCTATTACTAATAAATAAGCTAAATAAGCTGTTTGTGTGTGGCTTTATGTTTTTCACCTACTATAGCCAGGCACTCACTGAGCCCGACGGTCGTCAGCCCACGCGATTCTATTTAGAACACAACAGCATGACAAGAGCACAAGGATCGTTTTTAATGACGATCTGTTCAAACTGCCACCGATAATCAGCAGACGGCGTTGGGTCGTCTAGCACTCACAGATAGCAAAGTTTGGGTCGTCAGACAACGGCCGTACGACTGTCATACGATGCAGTGAGTGCCTGGCTTGAGAGAACGATTCATGTACAGGTCGATTGAGTGCTGTATGTCGTTTACTGCTGTTTTCATCGAATCCATACGTAATGGTATGAGAATCGGTTAAAACAGGACCCAGTGAGAATGCTTTTACCATGACCCCTTCAGCTGCTATGTAATTACTAAAGAGACAGTTTCTAATGAGTTAGAGTTTAAATAAGCTCTTTGTGTGTGGATTAGCAATGGAAATTGGAGGTAATACTGACGTCTTATTAATCCACAGTAGGGAGAAAGTTGATATTAGTTTATCTTGAATTTCTCTAATGGTAAATATATAAGGATTTTCTACTTCCATTAGCTAAATACTACGTTAAGTGTATTTTTATTCTCGTACAACAGCAAGTGACTTGCAATTTACTAACTGAGGCTTAGGGAATAGAGATTTTAGCCATGAGAAAATAAATATTCTTAATGTGCTATTAATCTAATGATTTACTCAGTCTCGCATTGCAAAATGCGATGCGTTTCAAACTATTTATTTGCTACTAATTATTTGCCTAGAATTACCGACTCTGTCAAAAACTAAGAGGCTTGGTACACAAAAAGACCCGAAAATTGTTTTAAAAACAGTCAAATTCAAGTTATTATTCAATGTTTTGGACCAAAAATAGCGCAATATGCTTGTTTACATCGAGTGCACGCATACAATGCTGTTCATGCAGCTGTTTTTAATATGAGTCGGGCTTCTTTTCTGTGTTTACCTCATATTTCGCTACTCCATCCATTCTGCTTCTCCTGTAAGTTGCTTTCGCTTAAGCCTGTTTTCCACTAGACAAATTTATTCGTGCGAATCAAAATCGTCGGCTCATGTGCATTCACATTTCTATCAGAGTTTTTGAGAAGCGAAAAAATGTGCAATCAATCAGAGCTCCAGAAGCGAACCGACGCTTTGGATCGTCTAGTGGAAACAGGCCTACACACATGTATGTACATTGAGGAGTAATGTTGCCTAATGTCATGTATGTACCGTACTGTAGTAGCGCGGTAGATACGTCATGCAAGTGTAGATGTGTAGTATGCAAATTACGGTGTCTTCCTTTTTATCTCGGCGCTGCTACTCCCGCTGTTTGAAACCAGGCCGGATACGCGGGCCGGACATTGCTTAAGCGAATACTGGACAGTACGACAGTGGGAGAGTATATAGAGAGTATACTATGTCGGTATATTGGTAATCACGGCCAGGTCAATTTCTGCACGCGGTGGGTATAATATTTATTGATGGGAAATTTAAAGTAAGGGAGTATATGGAGTATGTTTCATAGTTTAGTGTTGAAAAATAAAGATGCCTGACTGTAATTTTCTTATTAAAAACTGTCATTTTTTTTCTTTAATAATCATTTATTATCACCGCCAAAAAAATAATATTTATTGATGGGAAATTTAAAGTAAGGGAGTATATGGAGTATGTTTCAATGTTTAGTGTTGAAAAATAAAGATGCATGACTGTAATTTTCTTACTAAAAAGTGTCATATTTTTCTTTAATAATCATTTATTATCACCGCCAAAAAAAATGCTATGCACAATTTTGGAATTGGTACACAAAACAGAAAGTGCATAGCACTTTTTGTTACACACAAAAAATGCCGGAAATCGAATGCTGTGTACTGTAATCCTTTAAATGAATTACTTATCATTTAATTGTGTAAAGAGTTATAGGAATTATTTATTTATTTTTAAAAGCTCTCATCTGACTTTCTAATGAGTTACTTTCTGCTTTAAATTCATTGACAGGAAGAATAATTAGACCATTCAACATTTCTATATCCAACATTAGATCGAGGTAAATTTGTTTAATATGAGAGAACTACCACCTGATTTAAACCTGTTTGCAAAATAATGTGATTTGATTTTATTTATTTATTTATTTTCCACATAATGAACAAAAAAAAAACATATACATGATCAAACATATTCTAAAAAACATATACATGATCAAACATATTCTAAAAATCTATGTGGATGGAGACCACAATAAGTTTAAGAAAAACTTTAAGATGTGGCCACCATTAAAATAAAAATAAAATACAAAAACTGAAAACATAAACAGGTAGTCTGGTTTCTATTTTAATACATAAGTTAGAAGGCTTAATTACCATACAACGAGATCAGATATCGTTTGATATTAAGTTTAAAAGAAGAAAAACTGGGTAAAGATTTTAAAAAGGGGTCAAGGGAATTCCATAACTTAGGTCCATTATAAAATACTGATTTTTTTCTAAGAGAAGATATACATTTTTCTGTTGTAATATTGTTTTTTTGAAATTTCAGACTGTTGGGTTGGGAATAATAGGGTAATATGGATTGGGAGTGTATTACTTATAAATCGATACATAAAATTATAGGTTTGTAGTTTGTTTAGATCAAATATATTAAGTGTATTATATTTATGAAATAAAGGTTTAGTGGGTGTAGTACGACTTGACCCTGAACAAATCCTGAAAGCACATTTTTGTAATTTAAAAATGCTATCAATACTAGTGGTCTCAAGACTTGTCCAGGGGCATAGGTAATAATAATAAATAATAGTTGGATTTGTAGAGCGCATCATGCGAAAAAGCCTCTGCGCTTGGTGATTGAGCTCTTTGATTTGGAGATTTTGAGAAAAAAGAAAGTTGAAGTTATTTTATGAAACTAAAAAAAACCTACTCCTTAAACTAAGGCATGGTTGGCCGTTGGCTCCGAGGAGTTCATCCGCCCTTTGTTCAGCTGTTTTTTTTCGTGCTGCTGGGTGTCCATCCACCCTCCCATTGGCGGCCGCTAAAGACCACCAGATGGGGTTGTCGGAATTAGTCGCCGACGACTCGACCGGATGCAGTTTATAACGATCAACTGTGGTGGCCCACGAGAGATTACAATAATTAATATAGGGTAGGACTGGTATTGTATAATGATAAAAGTATATGTGGGGGAAAATCATTTTTCAACTTTCATGACACCAATATTTCTAGAAATAATATTAACAATTTTGTTACGATGAGGTTGCCAGGAAAGCTTGGAATCTAATGTTACATCGAGAAATTTTGTTTCACTGACCTGGTTAATAATAATATTATCTATTTTTAAAACATGATTATGGTCTTGTTTTGTTTTGTGATTAAAAAGAATAAAATTAGTTTTATTAATGTTCAATGATAATTTATTTAATTTAAACCAGTTGGATAATTTGCTTAATTCAGTGTTAGTAATTTTAAAAAGTTCTGGTAAGTTTTTGTTTGAATAGAAAAGATTGGTGTCGTCAGCAAACAGAACAAAACCTAATAATGATGAACAATTTGGGAGATCATTAATATAAATTAAAAATAATAAAGGACCAAGTATTGACCCCTGTGGAACACCACAGTTGATTTTAGAAAGAGGAGAATTATAAGAGTCAACTGAAACAAATTGTTGTCGATTGCCAAGCTTCTAAATAGATTGAGAGCAAGGCCTCTGACACCATAACGTTCAAGTTTATTTAGTAAAATGCTATGATCAATAGTGTTAAAGGCCTTGCTCAGATCAAGAAAAATACCAGCTGTGAAATAATTATTACCAATAGCTTTGGTAATTTGGTCATATATATCAATAATAGCAAAATCAGTTGAAAAGAATTTTCTAAATCCATATTGGCGATTATGAATAATATTGTGCTTATCTAAAAACCCAAGCAATCTGTTGTAAATTAGGCGCTCAAGGATTTTGGAGAAACAAGGTAATAAAGAAATAGGTCTGTAATTAGTAAACAAATGAGGATCACCTTTTTTATAAATAGGAACTACCTTGGCAATTTTTAGGGCATCAGGGAATGTTCCCTTTCCAAAGCAAAGATTAAAGATATAACATAAAGGTTTTGAGGTTTGATTGGATATACGTTTGACAACATTGTTTGATATTTCATCATTTCCAGGACTCTTATTAATTTTTAATCTTTGGATAATTTCTATAATTTCGTATTCAGTAACTGGGTTTTTAAAAAAACGAATCAAGAAGAGATGGGTTAAGAAAGCACGAGAAATGTTGATTAGTTTGAATATTAATTTTTGCTGCAATATCTGGTCCGATGTTTACAAAATAGTCATTTAGTTTTTTAGCAATAGTATGGGAGTCTGTAATTTTTGATCCATCATGTAGGAAGTATGACGGGGAACTTTTATGTTTGTTGTTACGACTAAGAACACTATTAATTATTTGCCAGGTTTTAAACATATTATTCTTGTATGAATTGAATTTATTATTATTATGTTTTTTACGAGAAGTTTTTAATATTTTGGTTAACCAGTTTCTATAAGTTATATACTTATCTTTGTCAGATTCCCTTTTTGTTTTAATATATCTTTGTATAACTTGTTTCTTGTGTCTATAGATTTTATTATGCTATTAGTTATCCAAGGTTTTTTTTTCCATTCGAATATTTCTTTTCTTTCTAATTTTTTTAATGTGGGTGTCATATATTTCTAGAAACTTATTTGCAAATGAATTGTAAGCATCATTAGGATTATCGTTGTTGTAAACATCGGACCAGACAGTACAAGAAAGATTATTACTTAGAGAGGAAATTGTATAGTCATTTATTTTCCTAGACATAGAGTATTTTATATTATTATTAGATAGAGAATGAGATAAATTTGAATGAACAATAGAATAGATAGGAAAGTGATCAGATATGTCAGAGTGAAGAATGCCAGGAGATATTTTAGTTTGCATGTTGTTAGTAAATATATTATCGATAAGGGTGGCAGTTTTAGTTGTAATTCGAGTAGGTCTATGGATTAGGGGATATAAATTATAATTAAACATATTACCAAGAAACTCAGAGGATTGCTTATGTGTACTGTACTTAAGTAAGTCAATGTTAAAGTCTCCGGCTATATAGGTTATTTTATTTTCATTATTTATTACATCTAGAAGAAATGATATATCAGAATTAAAAGTAAGCAATGATAAGTCCGGTACTCTATAGACTGTTCCTAAAATAATATTCTTAGGTTCAGCCTTTATTTCAATAAAAATAGATTCAGCAGTTGTAGAGATTAAATTAGAAAGATCATTACGAACTATGTATTGTAAATTCTGGTCCAGATATATGGCAACACCACCTCCCGTTCTATTGGTTCTAGAAGAATGCAAGAGCGAATAACCTGGTATGTCGTAAAAAGAAAAAACAGTTTTATTTTTGTTAAAAAAGGTTTCAGAGAAACATAAAGCAGAGAAATTATGATCCAGCGTACTTAGGAAGTATGTTATTTCATTATAATGATT
Organism: Anneissia japonica; assembly: GCF_011630105.1. Lineage (NCBI taxonomy): Eukaryota > Metazoa > Echinodermata > Crinoidea > Comatulida > Comatulidae > Anneissia > Anneissia japonica. Next base: position 41,313 of record NW_022693364.1, on the reverse strand, counting down.
AACCAAACTTCGAGAATTAATATGAAAAATACTAATAGAAGAAGCAAATATTGTTAAATTTAGAATTAAAAGTATCTATAAGATCAAAAGTACATTCATCATTATTTTCGGGATACATAGGATTAGGGTTAACTGCATTATTCATTGAAACATCGAAAGGGTCTAAAATTAAAGATTGTAAATGTTCAAAAAATTAACTTTATGATTGCAGAAGAAATATTTAAGTTCATGAATAAATTCATTGTCATCTAATATATTGTTGAATGGAAATAAAATAGCTGTACAGTTATAGCAAATCCAATTACGATCATTATTAAGCACTGCATGTGGACAGTATTAGAACAATTTATACAAGTTATTGCAAATTCATTTGTGGGTTTGGAACACAAAAAACAATTCATTTAATATTTTTGAGTAAATAAATTACCAGACTACCAGAGATAAAAAAAATGCAATGAATAGTATAGAAACAATAATGGGTAATTTCAAAAATAAATTTAAATAGTAATGGCGAAAACATTGGAACGGTATCGTCTGCAAGTTGGTTTGGTTTACATTGCTTTACAAGTATTTACATAAGTGAGTGTCATTAACCAGTTCAAGCTTTCAGCTCCTGTTGGTATTGAGATATATCCAGCTGTGTGCAGATAACAATTTTCTTCAAGGCGTTTGTGAGTACACAATTGGAATGTAGGTAAGAATGGCCCCGGAAAAAATGGCCCCAGAAAAAATGGCCCCGGAAAAAATGGCCCCGGAAAAAATGGCCCCATATGACAGGTAGGTAAAAATGGCCCCAATGAAAAATTCAGTAATAAAAATGATATATATTTTTTTTAATTTTCAAATATTTGAATACTGTATAAGCAAGAATTGAATCAAGAAATAAAAAATGGCCCTCAATTATAAAATTCAAGAAAAAAAAAATAAATAAATGTTGTAAAATATCTTGTAGCAAAAATTTAATTAATAAAGCAACATAAAGAATATGCATATTTGAGAACTAAAATAAATTAGTTTTTAGCTCCTATGAGTATCTCTGGGAGTAGGTCTAAGTATTTTTTAAAATTATTAATATTATTCGATATTACTATATTTGCGGCCAATTAATAATATTATTATTATTATTAATGGCTCTGATGGGAGGCTCTAAAACATTGATTCGGCACCAGTTTTGAACGACGAACTTGCAGGGAATGTTATAAACCATTTTCACGAAATTTGAAATAAAAATTTCCAATAACGTGGCGAATACCAACGATGGGGACTTTCAGAGGCCTGGCATTTCGCGGTACGTATTACATGGATAACATCAACAACAAATCTAAATTGCTAACGAGCACAAACATTTTTAAACGGAAAAACAGTACAGTAAAATGTACAATAGTCAGCGAGTTTGTCAAACAAGGTATAAAAAAATTCTCGCCTTGGGTAGCATCTTTTTAAAGAAAATCATTAATTTCTTTAAAAAAAACAAAAGTTACTGATTGATTAAATATTCTATTTTAAATAAGAAATGATTATGCACAGTAAAGGTAACATAGGACAACATTTAAAAGATCATTATATTAGTGCTACTGAAACTGTTAATTATTTCAAGGTTTTAATTAGATAAACAGTTTGGCTTTGACTGAATCAGTTTGTTTGTTTTGTTCTTTGAACTGAAACACTTAACAAACAAACTGATTCAGTCAAAGCCAAACTGTTTATCTAGATTAGTTTATCTGCTAAGAAGGGCTAATTATTGCTTAGCTCCATTGTGGCTCCACACAGTAGGCCCTATTGATATGTAAATGAATTACTTACTTGTAAATTAATTACTTACTTGTAATGTATGTGTGTGTATAAGCATAGAGAAAATAGAACAGAACTCTATGGTATAAGTGTATGTATTAACCAACTTACTTATATTATTAGTATTAGTATTTATTTTTATCTCTATTACTATTTTTGTAAACCATTTTTTTATTTATATTTCGTTCTACCGCAGTATTTTCTTACTATATTTTATCACAGTAATTAAGTTTTTACTGATTTTGTTATTGTTGCACGTCTTTACGGCTGTGCCTCTGTTATAAAAGAGAAGCAATAAAGTTACTTACTTACTTCCTGTCACTGCTTGGCATTTTTGTTTTTAGTTTTTTCAATTTACATCTTCTTGAGAATAGTTCCATGATGGACCCGAAACGTCGATCTTTCTTGTCATTAAATTTTGTTTTGAGATTATGTTCTTAATTGATTTAATAAATAAAAGCCACGAATAATAATTGATTTACTAAATTTCATTATGTAAAAATAGTTATGCTTTAACATAGATTAAAAATATGTTATGCCTTACATATTTTTAATCTATGGTCTTTTTAATTAATTTTCTTTTTTTTATTGGAAATTCCGTAG
>NW_022693364.1:38361-38857 GCF_011630105.1 Anneissia japonica | reverse complement strand
GTATCTAATATGATCTCAGTTTCCAAAGTTAAAGCAAAAGATCTAATCTAAACACACAATATTAGGCAGGATGTATTTATTTGGAAAAGAACCCACTCTTTTGTGAAATTAAGAGGTTTATAGGTGAAAATTGTAAATTTAGAAATAAGTTTTATTTTTTCATTTGAACTGAGATCAATATGTGATTTTTTTTTTTTTATTTCTTTAAAAAGCATTTGTTTTTTAACAATTACAGCAGATGCAAATAATGTTCTGAGAGATAATCGAAAAACAATGGCCATTGAATAACATTTTTTGATAGTAGAAATAAAAGTTTTAAAAACGTTATTTCACTAACAAAGTAGAGGAATGACATACAGTATACAGTACTTCAACTACCAAAATATGCAACCACAAACTTCACTTTTGTTAAATATCAAATGAATTAACTTTACATGATATAAACAATGCAAATAAACAGTAGTTAAATCATGTGGATCAATTGTGTGTTACAGAA
>NW_022693364.1:37609-38055 GCF_011630105.1 Anneissia japonica | reverse complement strand
CTGTTTGTGGGGTTTACCAATACACAGATTGAATTTCTGGAAAATTGTGATTCCGCTTCCGTGAAATCGGCCATGAGTAAATTATTTTAGTATTAATAAATGCATGATTTATGTTGATTTATTGATTATGTTGTTGCTATTTTTTAACATTTAAATGGAAAAAAAAAATTAAAAAGTGTAATTCATGGCTTTTTATTTATCTTTGAATATTTTATCATTGAATATTAATTCTTGCAAAAAGTAAAATGTAAATGGAAATTTGTTTGATGTTAGATTCCTTTTAAAAACTAAATTATTTAAAATAAAAAAATTGCATATATTGACTCAAGAAAATCAGTTTTAATACAGAATTTGATTATTGGGGAGATTCCTTTTAAAAACTAAATTAGTTAAGATAAAAAAATGCATATAATGACTCAAGAAAATCAGTTTTAATTCAGAATTTG
>NW_022693364.1:35689-37597 GCF_011630105.1 Anneissia japonica | reverse complement strand
ATTGGGGCCATTTTTACCTACCTGTCATATGGGGCCATTTTTACCGGGGCCATTTTTTCCGGGGCCATTATTTCCGGGGCCATTTTTTCCGGGGCCATTTTTTCCGGGGCCATTCTTACCGTACACCTATTTTTCCATCTTGCGTCCAGGTGGCTTTGATAGAGTTTGCATATTTAGTCTTCACGTCACGCAGTAGCTTCGATCGTTTTAGGGTCAGATTTTCATGCAAAAAATATTGTGTGTCCTTGAAACGTTTCTTTACCTTAAAAACCTCGCTTCTCTTGTTATAATTTGTGAATTTAATGATTATACTCCTAGGTTTAGCTTCGTCAGTGCCCCTTTTGTGACCCAGTCTATGCGACCTATCAATGTCGGCACTGTCAATGCAGACATTTAGCTTCTCTTTAAATAGTTTAATCACTTCCGTGTCCGTATTTTCATTTAAGGTTTCTGGAACACCATGTAGTATTAGGCAATTTCGTCTGGAATACTGTTCTGCTTCGTCAATATCATTTTCTAGTTCAGTAATTCTTTTTTATAGATTAGATATTTTAAAGTTGGTTTCGTTAATGTCAAAATGTAGATCTGAGTCTCTAATTAAGACCATAAGCTTACTGAAGTTGATCTTGTACAACATTAGGTACTGCTTCAGCAATTTTCCTCATGAATAGGGAGTCCGATGCAAGGCATTTGTGCAATTCTGAATCAATCAGGGGTGGATCCAGAAGTTTTGGTTAGGGGTGGGGGGGGCTATAGGTATATGGTATATGTGTAAAGTGCCTCCAAGTGCCTGCGGAGGCTAGGTTTGGGAGGAGGTGTATCCGCCCGATAAGATGGGGTTCAGAGGGGTAGGTGAACGCTTTAGCTATTAGATGTATGTATGTGTGTGTGTGTGTGTGTGCGTATGTATGGGTATATGTATGTATGTATGTATGTATGTATATATATATACATATATATATATATATTTTATTATGATGTACACCTGATGAAGGCCTATGGCCGAAAACGTTTTAAAAGACTCTACAACCCCGTACGCATGTTGACGCTGATCGAATACCCATCATCCTGACTTACCATCCTACGACTACCAAAATCTTCACCATTTTAAAGAATAATTTCGATATACTTTTATCAGATGAAACCACAAGTGCGATCTTCCAATCTCCTCCACTTCGTTCATATAGAAAAGATAGGAGTTTGAGAAATAGTCTCGTCAGCTCATCCCTCAGGTCTACTGATGATTGTTCAGGATCAACTGTTTCATGCCATAGGCCTCGTTGTAATACTTGCGCACACATCTACTCCACCAATATTCTTAAAGGACCATCCGGCACTCATGCTATCAAGGACACTTTCTCATGCACTTCCATCAATCTCATATACGCTATTATCTGTATTAAATGTAACCTTGTATACATCGGCGAAACCAAAAGGAGAATGGCAGATCGTTTTACTGAACATCTTAGAGCCATCCGTCTCCGGCAAGCTGGTTTACCCATTGCATCGCACTTTAGTCATAACCACAGTAAAGAAGATATCAAGATCACTGGTGTTTCTCTCTGTCAAGGATCCGACACTATTAGAAAAAACTTGGAGCAAAAATTGATTTTTAAATTAGGCACTATTGCTCCCTCCGGTCTTAATGTATCTTTTAATGCTTTTAAGATTTTATTTCTATCTTGTTTGGATTTGGATTTTGGACCATGTGTTTGATTATTGTTGCTTTTATTGATCAGCTCTTTTTATTTATATACTGTTTATATATATATATTTTTTTTTTTCATTTTTATATTCATATAGGCCTACATATTATTTCTTCTTATATATAGTTTATATATATGTATATGATTTTTACCATAGTATATTTTTCCCGCGTTTTTATCTTGACTGCTGTCAAGCTTGTAG
>NW_022693364.1:26332-35022 GCF_011630105.1 Anneissia japonica | reverse complement strand
ATCCGCCCCTGTCAATCAATTCTTTAACATCCGAGATATCCGTAATAACACTTTCTTTTTGCTTTTCAGGCTGGTTGTTTTCAGCGGTGTCAGAGGTATCTCCGGAATCCGATTTTTGTTTCTTCCCCTTACCAGCCATCGGGTTAATTGATAAGAGAAGCAGCAATGTGTAAAAAAGAATCAATGACAGATGAAGCAGTTTTATTCAGTAGCGCAACGAATAAGTCTTGCTTGAACGGCAATGAAAAAAATGCTAACAATGCAAACAGAGAGCGCGTAACTCAGACACGTCCGTTCACCATGAGTTCTCAGTAAAGATGTCAGGAAACTAATACTAATAACTTTATTATCTCAATATGTTGAGATAAAACTTTTAACTACATACATGTGTATATGCATGTATTAACTCTAACAATAATATGTAAAGAGAAACAACAAAAAATGAAATACAACTGAACATACATGAAATTAATTAAAACTTAAATTGTAATGAGATATTAAGATATTCTATAAGTAAACTTTATTTTCAGTGATGCCACTAATTGGCAAGGGGACATTCATACCCCCCCCCCCCCAGATTGGCCAACAAAATAAATTGCTCCCATCGGTCCGTCATTTCAAGGCTACTGTGGCCAATTTAAAATAATGATTAAAAAAATAACTTTTCTATAATACAGGTACTGAGCATTAAAATAAAAGTAACAAGCACAGATCGAGGTAAATTTGTTTAATATGAGAGGACTACCACCTGATTTAAACCTGTTTGCAAAATAATGTCAGGAAACTAATACTAATAACTTTATTATCTCAATATGCTGAGATAAACTTTTAACTACATACAATACCGTATGTGTATATGCATGTATGAACTATAACAATAATATGTAAAGAGAAACAACAAAAAATGAAATACAACTGAATATACATGAAATTAATTAAAACTTAAATTGTAATCAGATATTAAGATATTCTATAAGTAAACTTTGTTTCCAGTGACGCCACTAATTGGCAAGGGGACATTCACCCCCCCCCCCCCCCCCAGATTGGCCAACAAAATTAATTGCTCCCATCGGTCCGTCTGTCATTTTCATTTCATATAAATTATATTTGTATCTTCGATCTGCTATAGGAAAACATTTCCCCCTAAAATTTTAACTTTCCCCTCACTTGCACTTTATTTCCGTAGAATTATAAAAAAATTAATGCAATGAAAGAATCCATCACCAATGGCAGATATAAATGCTGCCCTCTGTAATTCTTGCCTTAACTGTAGGGTCCGGTAAGTATTGTAGAATGCCTATTTACTTACCCCCTGAAGGAGCCCTCCGATCCCAGGTTGAGAACCAGTGGTGGTCTAGCTAGACCCTCCATCTGTAAAAAAGAAACATTTTTCCTGGCCCCCCCACTACAATAGTGAGCTCGTAGGCATGGCACTCTCAATAGCACTCTCAGACTGTGACACACATTGTGTTGGCTTGGTGTTGGCCTATTTTTATATATTTTATGGTCTGACTGCCCGACGAGATCTGTCCGGCTTGACCAGTGCCGGATTAACCATTAGGCAAATAAGGCACAAGCCTTGTGGGCCAGGCGAAAATGATGGGCCATTAAAAGTTAGACTGCAATATTATTTACACTCTATTTTCCGGTATTATTAGGCCAGAAAACTCGTATGGGGTCCATTCAATTAACATTTTTGGGCCATTTCCAAAATGTGCCTTGAGGCCAGACGATGCTTAATCCGGCACTGGGCTTGACCTGTCCGGTGGGGGGTTTAAGTCCCCTGCCACCCCACTGCCGCCGCCACTGTCCCTGTCCTCGGGGGTGTTATTTCTAAACTTGACTCTGCACTTATTTATCAGTGCTGTCACATAACCAGAATCTTGGTACTCGCATTTTGCACACATAAAAACCAGTAAGATTAATATAGGAAAACCCAAACCGAAAAATTTGGATGTGTAATCGCACTCACATGCAAGCTCATAGCTTCTCGGGCTATCTATTGTATTTGAGACGTTTAATAACAGTATTCTGGGTGAGAAAATTTATTTGTCAGTCTGCAGCGGATAGTTGTACCATCATCATATTCCTTTGCCTCAAATTCGGATGTAATCCATGCCTGTCTTCCATTGTAACTTTTGTATACCAAAGTTCCACCTACTTCTAAGTTGTCTGGTTTTTTTTCGTTAGTAGTGCAGGTAAATTTCACAATTTCACCAGGTTTATAAGCAGGCTTAGATTTTTTACACGTAGGAGGCTTGAAAATAGGATTGACCTTAAGCCGTACTTTAGTTAGAAAAATAGATGTATATTCTTCAGTGACAATATGGAACCAGTAAAACCCTTCATCTGAGCGCCTTACATTATTTATTATAAAGGTGTGTTGCCCTGGAGAATTGATTACTGTGTAATGATCATCTGTGTCCTCTACACCTATGTAGTTAGTGTCATCTTCAGTAGTCCAGTATGTCTGAAGTATATGTAGGTAAACATCAGCAGTTATATTGAATGTAAATTCTGCATTTGTTCCTTCATTTGCTGATATTTGGCGTAGTCCAGAGATATTTACTATGGAAAGATAACAGTTGTTTTTTGTTTGTTTGTTTTTTTTTTTATATTACTAAAAAAACACTATCAAATCCATTGTGGAAGCACATTAAATAGGCACAAAGGAGGGTCATAAATTATACCCAACAGGTATTTTATAATATTATTGACTATAAAACACTTCGAAACATTTCCTATGCAATAATATAAAATGTTGATTTCAGGAAAAACAAATGTTTAATGTGCAATGTAGTTAATACATTTAATACAATGTAGCTGACGGTTATTTGAATCTGTTCAACTATGAAATGAAGCCTCTGTGGTATATTTGTTATGACGCTCCAGGCGCGGATCCAGACCTTCGCCCATTCGCCCAGGGAAGGTCAGGGTGAGAAATAAAAATAAAATGTTGACCATTTTTCCAACAATCATACTTACTTTCCTTGACACTTATATCGAACATTACCATTAGGAAAATGTTTAAATCCACACTATCCTATACCTTACACTTTTACACTGATTCTACTGTAGGCCCTGCCAGAGAGGTACATTCCCAACACATTATGGTCTTCCACTTCTATAGCGTATGATACAGTGCATAACAAACGTTACGTAACCACTACTACGTACTATTACTACTACTACTAATAATAATATTATTATTATTATTATTATTAGTTAATCGCATATTGCAGACACCTATGCACTTAGCATTATTACACCTGGCCGTTGCGTCAGGCACGTATGGAACACATACTCAGGTCCAGTGGCGTAGGTACCGGTATGGTCTAATGATCTAAAAATATAACTTTAAAAAATCCTATTTGAACTTTAAAAGGACTCTTTAATAATATTTAGGTTTTAGAGGCTAAAATTACTGCATTGATTATATTTACTACAATTTACCTGTTACCTATTTCCCAAACGCTGCAAGTTGAAAAAAAAAAGCAAGCCCTTAAGTATATATATCGCATTAGCAAGCAAGCAAGCAATAAAATATCGTCACGCACGTTTTTGTTTGTGGTATTTTTAACAGGGGTGGCGCCAGCGGGGAACAGGGGAACAGGGGTCAGGGCCCCCCGTCGGGGAGAGCTGGCGCCCCCCCCCCCAGTCGGAGAGAAAAAGCACAATTCGTCGGGGAGAAAAAAAATTATATTGTATTTTTTACATATTAGTAGACTCTAAAATCGATTAAATAAGCCTTTGAAACGCCTAAATTGTCAAAATTTTCGGGAGCTTTTTATCGACTGTAGGACATATTATACCAAGTGATCGATTAAGGGCCCTAGGTTTGTCAATTTTGAAAACAATAGAGATAAAAAGAGAGTGATATTCAAATTGTAAGTCTGTGAGTACCATTTCCGGCCAGAGGTGCCGTAATCATAAATTTTCTTACCTCAGCCCCAACCATGGTGGGGCTGAGGTAGTACAATTTCAAATTCCTACTAGTACTGCTAGATCCGCCACTGATATATCATTTTTTCGTCGTTAAAACATTTATAATATATTAAATGGCATGTTATTTATAGTTGATATTCAATGCGTGTCTGAGTAATCTTGTATAACATCCATTCTTATATCTCAAGAATCTGTTAATTAATCTTTTTATTTAAATTCCGTAATAAGCAATACTGTATATGCTCGCGTATAATGCGACCCGTGTATAAGACGACCCCCGAGTTTTAGAAGATTTTTGGTTGATATTTGTATGTCGGGCGAATTCATTTTTTTTTTTTTTTTTTTTTTTTTTGTGGCCCTGTGCATCTAGCTGGCTAAATGGAGCAAAATGCAAGGGTAATCTTTCAAATAATACCATTTTATGAGTTTTTAAATCTTCAAAACCAAAATTGTATTCCCAGTATTTAAAATTTCGTTCATTCATGCAACATTTGTTGCTTCATTACAGTAGCAATTTCGCGTGTTTTACGGACGAACCGCACATAAGACGAACATGATTATAAAAATCTAAAATTTGAATGTCGTGCATATAAGACGTATTCAAGGGGAAACCCGGCCCGGGCCCCCGTAAATATTTGGAAATTACTTTTAAGAATGGAGAGAAAAAAACTGAAAATTATTTTCAAATCCTAAGAGTGCCATTTTCGGCCATCTAGAGGCGACGTAATCTTACTTTTTTTCTTACCTCAGCCCCAACCATGGCGTGGCTGAGGTGTCTATTTGTAAAGGTCCCTCTCTGGGCACCCTCTATTTCCAATTCTGGATCCATTGCACTGCACTGCAAGGACCACCCCATCTCTGCGAAGGTCATGGGAAATCCTGGATCCGCGCCTGCCCTCGCAGGTTTCAATCCCGTCGGAGGCATTTTATTACACAGTATATTTATTTACAGGACAACATTTGTTGAGAGCTATGCTATAGGATGTACCATCATGTCCTGTATTCGAACAATGTATTTACCTTTCTTTTATTATTCATATACAATTTAACATTGTTAACGGCTATCTTGATAATTGTTATATCGAGAGTAGGTTGTGGATGTGAGGACCATTTAAATGGATTTTAGAGGAAGCGTCCTAGACAAGATATCTCAAAAACTAATCAACTAATATGAATGAAACTTTCCTGAAATATTTCCATTTTAACACCAGTACATTGTATGTATTTTGTTGGTCCGCTATAAGAGTAAAACTTGCCAATAAGTTAAGCCAGAACATGTCAGAATTGGCAGGTGTACAACTAGTACAATAAAAGGCGTTCGAAAAGTGAAGTGATTATATTTTGGTGTCGATTATGGACCATTCAAAGCAAAAGGTCGCAGATCAGATATCTCAAAAACTAAATAACTAATCTAAATGAAACTTTCGTGTTAGTGTAATTTTTTTAAAGTAGATTCTGGTTGATGGTTGGAAAGTAGACATATGTTTTTCATGATTTTTTTTTTTTTTTATAGAAAGAGATTGGTGAAGGGCGGAGATATGCTCTCTACTGAGTTATTATTATTCATATTTATATATTCATATAAAATATTTATATAGCGCCTTTCTTTACAGATACGAAGCGCTTCTGTCGCTGGTCATGGGGGTGGTGGTGATGGTGATGGTGATGATGAACTATAAACGTTAGTACTCTTATACTACCTTCTGTATATATCCAAAATGAGTAGTTGCACTGACGAGGTTTGGAAAAGGAATTAGACATTACACAGCTTATGTTGAAACTGTTAAGTTCAATGTCTGCCTCTAATTCTGAGGTAATCCATTTGTGTGTTTCATTACCACACTGAGAAAATGTTGTTATCGGTTTAGAATGCTTGGAAGAACTATTGTATGCCATAAAAGTTGTAGGGGGTGACTTTTTTTTCCGTGATGCAGGTCATACGCACCGTATCACACCTTTCGTAATTACGCTTTGATGTTTTACAAATAGGATATTCCTTAATAGTTTTTTTAGTCACTATCAAAGAACTAATAATTTGGAACATATTGATATATTTAAGTATGTTCAAATCCCACTAATTAACAAGTAATTAGCAACACAAAAAGGAAGTAAGAGACTAAAAATACAGCAAAATCCAACAGAAAAGGAAGCAGGGAACAAAATCAACATGCTCCATATTCCTTTTTACTCAAAGCAATGCAAACATCAGTTGCTTCCCTTTGTCCTAGCCTTTTGTTTGATTGTTTCACATTCGCCGGAGTGACTTCAAATTTCCCGCTACGCTGTACAGCAAAAGGGCACTGTGATGTTTTACAAATAGGATATTCCTTCTTTGCTATTTCAATGACTGTCAACCAAGCTTTTTCTGATGTTTCTTTCACTCCATTTGTTGTTACTATGCATTGATAATATCCTTTATCTGAGCGCTCCACTCTCTTAATTTTGATACTGAATTTTCTCGTCTCACTTTCATATTTCTCTGTGTACTTCTTATCATCAGATATGACCGTTCCATTTTTCATCCATGTCCGATTCGAAGGATTCAAATGGAAAGTACAAATAAACTCAACACCATCTTCTTCGGTTGCTGTACTATTTGAAGGATCAATGAGAATTAGAGTTTCACCATTGACAGAATAAACAATACATTTAGAAAAGACTAATAAAACCGTAATGGAAGCAGTGAAGTACATTCTTGCAGTATTCCCTGCACTAAACGCTGATGCTATCAATTTCTGTTTGTTGGTCTATCTGCTAACGGCCGCTTCTGTATTTTCGTTTTGTGAGCAAAATACAAAATCAATAAATATACTGCCCCACCGTGACAAAAGGAAGTAATTGACAATTTTTCAAAAACGAGTTTTTTTAGTCACTATCAAAGAACTAATAATTTGGAACATATTGATATATTTAAGTATGTTCAAATCCCACTAATTAACAAGTAATTAGCAACACAAAAAGGAAGTTAGAGACTAAAAATACAGCAAAATCCACCAGAAAAGGAAGCAGGGAACAAAATCAACATGCTCCACATTCCTTTTTACTCAAAGCAATGCAAAAATCAGTTGCTTCCTTTTGTCCTAGCCTTTTGTTTGATTTGTTTCACATTCGCCGGAGTGACTTCAAATATCCCGCTACGCTGTACAGCAAAAGGGCACTCTCTAAGCCTAAGCAGAGTGATCTCTTTCATCAATATGTTTTTTAATATGGAAGTTGCTTACACTATAGTTATATTAATAGTATCTCAGTTGGGAAGGCATAACTTGCAAAATGTACCAACCATTCATGATTTGAATATTGATTTCAGTTGGGATTGTATACCTGGCCTGAATTTGTATACTGCGCACAGTGAGCTTACGATTGATCCGAAGACTATTACCCCAACCATGTTGCATCTTTACGTGAGCTTGTTCTTTGTGGTGACGTGGAAACAAACCCAGGTCCTGGAAAGGTGAACATTTATTACCAGAATGTCCGAAGTGTGAAAACAGGTTAGAGGATTATAGATCAGTTTTGTGGGCTAACTAGCGACACGTATGATGTAGTAGCCTTTTGTGAAACCTGGCTGATTTCTTATATTGATGATGGTGAACTCAGCTTCCCTGGTTATATGCTGTACCGTCTAGATCGTGTGAATAGACGTGGTGGTGGATTGTTAATACTTGTTAGTGAAAAATACAAATCAAAAATATTAAATTCCAGGCAGTGAGCTTATGTGGATAGATTTAAAGGCATTCGGTAGAAAAACGTGCATTGTTGGTCTTTATTACAGACCGCCAAATTCTAATAATATCGACCAAATAATATCGAGCTTCTTCATAAATCTCTTAAGCTCATATCCGAATCTACAACGTCTGAACTCTGCTTGGTTGGCGATTTTAACCTCCCTGATTTTCTGTGGAACGACGACGGAAGCCATAATTATACAAATAACTCCAACCCCGTAACCAGGGGGATTCGTTGGGTTCGAACGAACCCCCCTTTTCATGAAGTGCCCTTTCAACAAAGGCTGGCTAGCCTACACTTTTGGCCTAGCCTAGAGCCTGTCATCATTAAAAGTCCTATTTTAATACCTGATTGTTAGGCCTACCTAGTAACATAAACAATTCAGGCACCGAAACCTTGACTCAGAAATACCGGGATGGTGTCCGACGGGGGATAGTTTCACCTGTGTAATACGCTACAACCAACCATACAAATTTGTCTCGGTTCTTTTTGTTATTGATTGTCTTAAGTGAGTATAGTACGATACAACTTCCAAAGTGCTATATGAATAAAAAATAAAGAATAAACCATACTGGATTCTTTGGAGTTTGTATCATGTTACTGTTGTTAAATTACCAATACTGTAGTACTAAAGTAGTAGTTTTTTTTTGTTTTTTTTTATCTTTTCCCAACTCATTTTTTAGTACCACTTTAATATATACTTTTTTTAATATATGGCCTCTCAAATCAATTAAGTAACACCTATAAATGCTGGACCCCCACCGGGGATTTGGCCCTGGACCCCCGGGGCCCTTGGTCGCCCCCTAGCCCCAGCCAATGGTGCTCACAAGTGCCCTTTTAGTATCAAAAAGGAGTTTGTATCATGTTACTGTTGTTAAATTACCAATACTGTAGTACTAAAGTAGTAGTTTTTTGTTTTTTTTTATCTTTTCCCAACTCAAAAAATTACCACTTTAATATATACTTTTTTTAATATATGGCCTCTCAAATCAATTAAGTAACACCTGTAAATGCTGGAC
>NW_022693364.1:23938-26206 GCF_011630105.1 Anneissia japonica | reverse complement strand
ACCAAAATCCTGGCTACGGGCTTGAACTCTGCTATTAATCTGTGCTTCTCTGATCAAATTGTTAATCATTTTAACTTAGTTCAATATAATTTATTAACTACACGTGTAAACACATTTTAGACTATGTATTTTGTAATAGTAATTTTAAATTTAATTGCAGTGTTTCTGTTGTGGACACGATATTTGAGTCTGATCATGTTTCTCTACACATTGAGTTCGACTTCGATTCCTGTTCCCAACAGAGACATTGTCATAGGACTATTTTCAATTTTTCTAAAACCAATTGGTCTGATATGTGCAATATTTTTAACTGTATACCATGGAATGTTTTACGATGTTATGATGATGTTAATGAATGCTGCATTATGGAAACACTAAGGCTGCTACTGATAAAGACAAAGCAACTATTTTTAATTTATTTTTTCACTCCGTTTTTACTGACATTCAAGTCACAGCCTTTCCAGAACTTCCCAAATACTTAATAGGTTATCTTTCAAATATATCATTTGAATCATGTTGAAAAACTACTCGCGGGTATTGAAGCCCATACGGCTTCCGGCTGTGACAGGCTGACAAACAAGATCCTGAAATTTTCTCTTCCTCTTTCCTATATTTCTCAACTTTCTCTTAGTTCTGGTGTTTCCCCTCTGATCTGATTGGAAACGTAGTAACATCTGTCCTGTTTTCAAATCCGGATCTCGTGCTTAAGTTGAGAATTATCGACCTATTTCTTTATTACCTACACTTTCTAAAATCTTTGAAAAAATCGTGTTTCTTCTCATATATCATCTGTTCTTACTCCTTTCCAGCATGGCTTTGTACCTGGTAGGTCGTGTCAGACCAATCTTGCAATGATGCTGTCTGTTGCCTCTGAAGCCTTTGATGCAAAAAGTCAGTGTGACATAGTGTATACTGACTATTCTAAAGCATTCGACAAGGTCTGTCACGACTTACTAGTGTACAAACTCAAGAAATTTGGCATCCCTGGATCTCTTCTCTCCTAGATTCAAAGTTACCTTCATAATCGTTTTCAACGTGTAACCTATAATGGATTTACTTCTAACTGGCTGCCTGTCACATCCGGAGTCCCACAAGGCTCCATATTAGAACCTTTGTTGTTCACAATGTTTGTCAATGATGTTCCTAATGTATTCCCATCTTCGTATTGCCTTTTGTTTGCCGATGACATCAAATTATTTCGCAAAAAAAAAACTTAAACGATTGTCATCTTTTACAACAGGATCTGGAAAGGCTGTATATTGGTCTTCTACTTGGAAAATGTCTCTCCACAAAAGTGTCAGGTTCTTACATTATCTCTTAAGAAACTTTTAGTTAATTATGATTACAACATTAATGGTTCGTTAATTAAGAAGGTTAATGTTCAAAAAGATCTTGGAATTTACATTCATTCTAAGCTTAATTTTAACAAACATGTTGACTATATTGTATCCAAGTGTAATAGGATGCTGGGCATGTTTTGGCGGCACTGTAAAGAGCTCGATAGTAGCACCAAACTTCATCTTTATATTTCTCTTTTTAGACCAATTTTTTATTTTTCATCTACGATTTATAATTCTATTTGTATTTCTCAATCAAATCGCATCGAACGAGTACAATCCAAATTCATGTATTTATTAATTATAACAACGTTATTGCCACTATTCATCTCTTACCACTTCACACTAGAAGGGGTACGTTTGATATGGTCTTCCTTTATAAATGTTGTAACTCGCTTTTTACTTGCCCTCTTTTATCTTTATTTAAGTTAAAAATACATAGACCCAATTCACTTAACACTGACTTATTCTCTGTGCCCCTTAGCCGGGTCAATGCTACTAAAAACGGTTTTTTTCACAGACTCTCCTATAACTATTAATACCATTACACGTAACGATACCACTATTGACATATTTTTTAACAGTATTTCCACGTTTAAATCCAAAGTTGCTAATTCAGTATAGGCTTTCTTTAGTTAAGCTAGGAACTCTCTTTATTGTCAATTTGCTTCCTTTGTATGTTATTGTTTGTATTTTACTATATTTTATATATTGTATGTTTAAGACATCCTGTAATGGGCGATTCCGGTGTTGGATGTAATTGAAATAAAATAAAAATTTAAAAAAAAACTATGATATTTATTTCCGCTAAACTGCATTTACATTCATTTAACCCCTATTGAACAACATAAAATTCAACAACCATAAATGTTTTATCCAGTAATTAAAAAAACCCATTATGAATGGCTACTGTCAGTAGCAAGGATTGAGA
>NW_022693364.1:21708-23773 GCF_011630105.1 Anneissia japonica | reverse complement strand
AAATACTGCCGGTCAGATGTAAGATGAAAACAAGCAAATATTAAGGTAAGTCATGTATATAGAGGTTAGGAATGCTATGGTAGGTCATGTACAGTATATAGGAATTAGAATGAAAGAGTAAGAGAAATATTGTCAACAATAATTTGCTTTACAACAAATTCTGTAGTTTTCGTTTGTGAACCTTACAGCAGAAAAATACAAAATGAATTGTACATTGATCTCTGCTTCAAAAATTCCATAGTATCTGGCCTACTGGGTAATATTTTTTCAAAAAATAAATATTGCCTTTATGTAAACATGATTGTTAAAGCAATAAAATACTGCCGGTCAGATGTAAGATGAAAACAAGCAAATATTAAGGTAAGTCATGTATATAGAGGTTAGGAATGCTATGGTAAGTCATGTACAGTATATAAAGGAAAAAGAATGAAAGAGTAAGAAAAATATTGTCTACAATAATTTGCTTTACAACAAATTCTGTAGTTTTCGTTTGTGAACCTTACAGCAGAAAAATACAAAATGAATTGTACATTGATCTCTGCTTCAACAATTCCATAGTATCTGGCCTACTGGGTAATATTTTTTCAAAAAATAAATATTGCCTTGTATGTAAACATGATTGTTAAAGCAATAAAAGGTGCAGTCAACCATGTCAGTGTACACTGAATTCTCCCATTAACTACCAACACTATTTTGAATGTATTGTAAACCTTAGCGCCATGGATACCCACCACCTACTTAAGAATGTACTGCAAGTTATTGAGCAAAGATAAGATGTCTTACTGAAGGACACATCTGAATATGAAAGGTTTGAACCAAAGTTAGGAGGCTCAACATACACCATTCATTGATTTTGATTTTACTTGAATATTTTTCCACATCAAAAACTTGTGGGGGAAGCTAAACGTGTTTTTCATACTTTGAATAAACTTTTGTGCTATCCCTTAAAATGGACTGTTAATATCAATAACAGTTAAAAGTGTAATTACAATTAAATACTCAAAAAAATTAAAATTATACCTAATGTGTGTGAATTATCCAGGCACAATATATACAAAATTCATACAGGTTTGAATTAGGTTTAATTTCAAAATTGTTTTCTCAAGATGCAGACGAGGTAGAATTTTATTTTCTCTATTGTGTATATTTTGGTATGAAATATATAACACATAAAATTGTGTCCAGTGGGGTCATTCCAGTTGAGTTTGGGGCAGTATACTGGGAGATAATCCTCTACTCTTCCAAAGAGTGTACTGTTTTCTTTATCATGCACATGACTCATATTGGACCGTCTCTCATCTGATAGATAGAGCGCCATTGAACTTCTATTTCAGCTTTCGGGCAAAACTTAATACAGTTAGGCCTCCAATTTGGGAACACCTTTGGGACCTGTAAATTTTGGGTGGTCTGTCTCAGGCTTTGGTCTCCACATACAGTACTAGTAGAGGGTTAGCTCAGTGTAAACAGATGGAAAATTGTTATTTACTTTGAAAAAGTTGTCTTGAATTGGAGGGTGCACTGTATAGTAAGTAGTGGATGGAATTGAACTGGGGACCAAGGTTATGTAAAGATCTTAATGGTTTTTTTTTTTAATTTATCTATTTATTATAATGTATTGGGGAATATACAACAATGTAGTGATTGTACAATGTATTATTTATAGTGCATATTGTATTGACCATTCTTTCCCTCATGATTCTCCTATCCTAAAGCTCTGTGCACTATATCAAATACCATATATAGGCATGATGTGCTTATACAGTATGCATATGGTCATGATGTGATGTTTTTGTCAAATACAGATTGATAGTCCGAACAGGGCTTTAGATTGTTGATCCATTCTTTCTCTTTCCCTTTTCTTGACTTTGCAAAAGTGAATGATGTTCAATATTATTACATTTATATGTGCCCCTTTTTAGGCAATAGGGTCTGGAGCTAAGAGGTCTAAGGTCAACCCTCAGGTGTACTTCGACATAATTCTTTGCTGTACTTGCCGCAGCTGGGCTGTGAAGGAGTCTTATCCTATAAGCTTTCTGAAAATTCGCCCCCCCCCCCGGTCAGAGAA
>NW_022693364.1:13533-21685 GCF_011630105.1 Anneissia japonica | reverse complement strand
AGTTTTAGTTTTTGGGGATTCGCCACTTTCACCACTTTCAAGAGGTTTTGAGCAACACCCAACCATGCCCATGTACACTCTCATCGAGGATATTCCCCCCTCCCATCCCCGTTAGAGACAGCGGACTCCCCATCAGGCAAATCCTAGAGCCATCTCTTATTAATAAGTTGGTTTTTTTTTGTACTTTGCTTAATACCAAAAACCATGTTTTAATCCTTTTCAGAAAATTTTCGTTGTTTGTGCACCAATGAGAAAGGATATGGTTGCAAAGGAAGCATATTTCACCGCATCATCCCAAACTTTGTACCCTTAATGGCACCTTCTATAATTAAACTTTTACATGAATACCACAATCTCACCATTCAATGAATCATGCTTCAAATAGTCATGTTTCCTTAGCATTTCTTTCAGATGTGCCAAGGGGGTGATTTCACCAATCACAATGGAATCGGAGGAAAGTCCATATATGGGAAGAAATTCAATGATGAGAACTTTGTCCTGAAACACACAAAACCAGGCTTATTATCGATGGCAAACTCTGGACCTGGCACCAATGGATCTCAGTTCTTTTTGACGACGGAAAAAACGGAATGGTAAGAAAACATCTGAAATTAATCATCAACAGCCTTGCTGAAGATTATCAATTAGTTGTTATCATCCAAGAATCCCTTTCGCTGGAGTCATACAGGTAGTTGTTCAATGTAATACTTTTGATGTATGGTAAATTTTACTAATGTTTGAGTGTATTAAGCTTTTGATATAATGCAATGATTTATTTGATATAATTTGTTTATAGGTTTTAACTATTTAAATTTCTAAAATAATAACTGGTCTTAATATATTTTTTTTAAAAGAGAAAACAGGTTTTCAAAGTCATTGGTTTTAATTTCTTTCAGTACCTTCACGGTACCTTCATTAGCAGTTAAAATGGCATGTTTACTCATTGTACTGTATATTATTATTAAATTATTGATATTATTATTATCTGTGTTTAGGTTAGATGGAAAACATGTAGTTTTTGGTGAGGTAATTGAAGGAATGAGTGTAGTGAAGGCAATTGAGAAGGTGGGAACTCCATCAGGTAAACCTACTACCAAGGTGATCATCAGTAACTGTGGGGAACTGGTATGAAGATAATAAAACATACAGGTGCAAGAACAAAGTGGGATTGATGAACAAGACGACTGATAAAGTTTTGTGCTAAGATAGAGAATGATCCATGTAGAGTAGTTGCTGTAACTTGTTTACCGCTGTTAGCTACAACGTGTTCATGCTGCTAAATGGTTACTAATCAGACAGTGTTTATTTCGATGATCAGGAATTACAAGTTCATTAGAATTATTAATTGCATTTAATGTGTTTGCCCTACACGTCAGGTAGGGTAAACCAATCATTTCTATTACTAATAAATAAGCTAAATAAGCTGTTTGTGTGTGGCTTTATGTTTTTCACCTACTAAATCCAGGCACTCACTGAGCCTGACGGTCGTCGGCCAACGAGATTCTATTTAGAACGCAACACCATGACAAGAGCGCAAGGATCGTTTTTAATGACGATCTGTTCAAACTACCACCGATAATCAGCAGACGGCGTTGAGTCGTCTAGCGCTCACAGATAGCAGTGTTGGGGGTCGTCGGACGACAGTCGTACGACCGTCATTTGAGTGCCTGGCTTGAGAGAACGATTCATGTACAGGTAGATTGAATGCTGCATTTTTACCATGACCCCTATCACTGCTATGTACTTACTAATGAAACACTTTCTAATGTAGAGTTTAAATAAGCTGTTTGTGTGTGGATTAGCAATGGAAATTGGAGGTAATACTGACGTCTAATTAATCCACAGTAGGATGAAAGTTGATGTTAGTTTATCTTGAGTTTCTCTAATGGTAAATATATAAGGGTTTTCTGTTCCATTAGTTAAATGACTTGCAATTTACAAATTGAAAACCTCTTGAATCCGAGGGTTAGGGAAGAGATTTTAGCCATAAGAAAATAAATATTCTTAATGCGCTATTAATCAAATGACAACTTTAGAGAAATGTGGATGTAGGCCTACTTCCAGCGTTCGAGTTACCCAGTCTCGCATCGCAAAATGCGATGCGTTTGAAACTACTCTATTTGCAAAGCACTTCCACAAATGCATCACATTAAAATGTGACGCAATTAATTGCCTAGAATTACCGACTCAGTCAAAAACTAAGAGGCTTGGTACACAAAAAAGACCCAATTTTTTTTTTTTTTTTTTTTTTTTTAATTTTTTTTTTTTAAACAGTCAAATTCAAGTTGTTATCCTATGTTTTGGACCAAAAATAGTGCAATATTTTAAAAAATTATTTTTATTTATATATTTATTTAAAAACATCTTTTGGCAGGATAACATATACAGGCGAGATCTTACCGCTGTTTTACAATATGGTCCTGCAAACAGTACAATAACAACAACAAAAAGTAACCAGCAGTTACAGTACAATAAAATAAACAATAGTAAAAACTTTGGTGGAAACTATCCCCCGCCTGACACCAACCCGGTCAGTGCCGGATTAAGCATCGTCTGGCCTCAAGGCACATTTTGGAAATGGCCCAAAAGTTCTAACAGTAGAATGTCTCCGAGTTTTCTGGCATAATAATACCGGAAAATAGAGTGTAAATAATATTGCAGTCCAACTTTTGATGGCCCATCATTTTCGCCTGGCCCACAAGGCTTGTGCCTTATTTAACTAATGGTTAATCCGGCACTGAACCCTGTATTTCTAAATCAAGGTTTCGGTGCCAAATATACTTGTTTAAATCGAGTGCACACATACAATGCTATTCATGCACTGGTTTGAGTATGAGTCGGACTTCTTTTCTGTGTTTACCTCATATTTCGCCACTCCATCCATTCTGCTTCTCCTGAAGGTCGCTTTCGCTTAAGCCTGTTTTTCACTAGACAAAATTGTTCACGCGAATCGAACGCGTCGGCTTATGCGCATGCGCATTTACATTTATATCAGATTTTTTTTTGCGAAGCGAAAAAATGCGCAACAAATCAGAGCTCAGGAAGCGCACCGATGCTGTCGACTCACGCAATTAAATTCGCCTAGTGAAAAACAGGCTTTACAGCGAATATGGGACAGTACGACAGTGGTAAATTGGTAATCACGACCAGGTCGATTTCTGCACGGTGTGGGTATAATATTTATTGATGGGAAATTTAAAGTAAGGGAGTTTATGGAGTATGTTTCAATGTTTAGTGTTGAAAAATAAAGATGCATCACTGTAATCTTCTTCATCACCGCCAAAAAAAAAAATACTATGCACAATTTTGGAATTGCTATAACACAAAACAAAAAGTGCATAGCTGGAAATCGAATGTTGTGTACTGTAATCCTTTAAATGAATGAATATTGGTAATCACACGGCCAGATCGACTTCTGCACGGAGTGGGGATAATATTTATTGATGGGAAATTTAAAGTAAGGGAGTATATGGAGTATGTTTCAATGTTTAGTGTTCAAAAATAAAGATGCATCACTGTAATTTTCTTCATCACCGCCAAAAAAGAAAAAAAAAAAAATGCTATGCACAATTTTGGAATTGCTACACAAAACAAAAAGTCCATAGCACTTTTTGATACACACAAACAATGCTGAAAATCGAATGCTGTGTACTGTAATCCTTTATATGATTTATTTATTTTTAAAAGCTCTCATCTGACTTTCTAATGAGTTTTCTGCTTTAAATTCAGTGACAGGAAGAATAATTAGACCATTCAACATTTCTATATCCAGCATTAGATCGAGGTAAATTTATTTAATATGAGAGGACTACCACCTGATTTAAACCTGATTTCCATGTCTGGAAACTAATACTAATAACTTTATTATCTCTCTTTTGTAACAGTGGCACAATTCTCGATGAGATGTGCAAAAAACCAATATGTAAAGGCGGGCCTCTTAAATATGTACTTACAATATGCGTATATATGCATGTATTAACTATAACAATATTTGAGCCTTTTAACTACATACAATATGTGTATATGCATGTATTAACTATAACAATAAGTAAAGAGGAACAACAACAAAATAAATACACCTGAATATACATGAAATTAATTAAAACTTAAATTGTAATGAGATATTAAGATATTCTATAAGTAAACTTTATTTCCAGTGACGGTAGTAATGGGCAAGGGGACATTCAATCCCCCCACCCCCCGATTGGCCAACAAAATTAATTGCTCCCATCGGTCCGTCTGTCATTTCAAGGCCACTTGGCCAATTTAAAATAATGCATATAACAAACTGTTGTAATAAAAATACAGAGCATTCAAATCAAAGTAACAAGCACATGGACAGAAGCGTTGCCTGTTAATGTTGTGATTTTATAAATTATAATTGTATCTTCGGTCTGCTATAGGAAAACATATTGCCCCCTAAAATTTTAACTTTCCCCTCACTTGCACTTTATTTCCATAGAATTACAGTATATAAAAATTAATACAATGAAAGAATCCACCACCAATGGCAGACCTAAATGGCGCCCTCTGTAATTCTTGCCTTAATTATAGGGTCCGGAATATATTTTAGAATGCCTATTTACTTACCTTACCCCCTGAAGGTGCCCTCCGATCCCAGGTTGAGAAGCAGTGGTGGTCTAAACCCTCCATCTGTAAAAAAGAAAACATCTTTCCTGCCCCCCCCCCCACTACACTATTTCGAATTTCTAGATCCGCAACCACGTATATAGCCCTCCAATTACCAGAGGTTCCGGGACTCTCGGTCGGACCTCCCATTAACCTTGATTCCAAACAGTTGCGTCGAGAGCCAGTAAGGGCCCCGGGGCAACACCTCACATGCCCCCACCCCTTCACTTGGGACCCCCACTCGGCCGCTCCCCAAATTAAGTCTCCTCCTAAGACCCTATTTGTCCAAACCCACATACATGAATATTATTCCATGTGATTATTTTTTTGCAATGTAGATGTATCAGAATAATCTGATGAATAAACGATAATAATTATATATATATAATACACGTATCATACCATTTTGCATCTGGTTTGGAACGGGAGAGCATTGGGTGGACTATTCCCCTGGGGGGTTATTCATCTAGTAATAAAAATACAGAAAGACTGAGAAAGACGCCCATATCCATAATGTAGAGTTTGTTCTAACAACAAAAGTTTTCATCCTGGCTTGGGCCCTATGTAGATTTTAATATTTCATTTTCGTCCGGGCGGCCAGTAGACACGGGGCAGCGACCCCCCTGACCCCCCTCTCGACGGTACTATCTAAACATGACTCTACACTTATTTATCAGTACTGTCACATAACCAGAATAATGGTACTCGCATTTTACACATACAAATAACAGTAAGATTAATATAGGAAAACCAAAACCGAAAAAATGGTATGTGTAATCGCACTCACATGCAGGCTCAGAGCTTCTCGTGCTATCTACTGTTTTTGAGACGTTCAAAATCAAATAACAGTATTCTGGGTGAGAAAATTTATTTGTTAGTCTGCAGCTCAATATTGTACCATCATCTTCTTCCTTTGCCTCAAATTCGGATGTAATCCATGCCTGTCTTCCATTGTAACTTTTGTATACCAAAGTTCCATCTACTTCTAAGTTGTCTGGGTTTTTTTCTTTAGTAGTGCAGGTAAATTTCACAATTTCACCAGGTTTATAAGCAGGCTTAGATGTTTTACATGTAGGAGGCTTGAAAATAGGATTGACCTTAAGCCGAACTTTACTTGGAGGAATAGATGCATATTCTTCAGTGACAATATGGAACCAGTAAAACCCTTCATCTGAGCGCCTTACATTATTTATTATAAAGGTGTGTTGCCCTGGAGAATTGATCAGGGTGTAATGGGCATCAGTGTCATCTACATCTATGTTGTTAGTGTCATTTTCAGTAGTCCAGTATGTCTTAACTATATGTAGGTCAACATCAGCAGTTATATTGAATGTAAATTCTGCATTTGTTCCTTCATTTGCTGATATTTGGCGTAGTCCAGAGACATTTACTGTGAAAAGATAACAGTTGTTTTTTTTTTCTTTTAAATATTATTACTAAATAACGCTATCAAATCCATTGTGGAAACACATTGAATAGGCAAAATGGAGGTTCATAAATTATACCCAACAAGTATTTTATAATATTATTGACAATAAAACACTTCGAAAAATTAAAAATAGGCCTATGCAATAATATAAAATGTTGATTTCTAAAACAAAAAATGTTTTAATGTGCAATGTTTAATACAATGTAGCTGACGGTTATTTGAATATGTTCAAACCATGAAATAAATCCTCTGTAGTATAATTGTTATGACGCTCGCAGGTTTGGTTCCCGTCGGAGGCATTTTTATTACACTATATATTTATTTACAGGACAACATTCGTTGAGAGCTATGATATACGATGTACCATCATGTCCTTTATTTGAACAATGTATTTATCTTTCTTTTATTATTTATATATAATTTTAACATTGTTAACGGCTATCTTGATTATTATTATATCCAGAGTAGGGTGTGGATGTCAGGACCATTTAAATGAATTTTAGAGGAAACGTCCTAGACAAGATATCTCAAAAACTAATCACCTGATATGAATGAAACTTTCCTGAAATATTTCTATTTCAACACCAGTACACTGTATGTATATTTTCTTGGTCAGCTATAAGAGTAAAACTTGCCAAGTTAAGCCAGAACATGTCAGAATTGGCAGGTGTACAACTGGTACAATAAAAGGCGTTCGAAAAGTGAAGTGATTATATTTTAGTGTCGATTATGGAACATTCAAAGAAAAAGGTCGCAGATCAGATATCTCAAAAACTAAATAACTCATCTAAATGAAACTTTCGTGTTAGTGTAATTTTTTAAAGTAGATTTTGGTTGGTGGTTGGAAAGTAGGAACATATTTTTCAGGAATTTTTTATAGAAAGAGATTATTATTATTATTATTATTATTATTATTATTATTATTATTATTATTATTATTATTGATGATGACGATGACGACGAAGACGACGATGATGATGATGATGATGATGATGATGATGATGATGATGATGATGATGATGATAAAGAAGAAGAACTATAAACGTGAGTACTCTTATACTACCTTCTGTATATATCAAAAATGAGTAGTTGCACTGAAGAGGTTCGGAAAAGGAATCAGACTTTACACAGCTTATGTTGAAATTGTTAAGTTCGATGTCTGCCTCTAATTCTGAAGTAATCCATTCGTGTGTTTCATTAGCACATCGAGAAAATATTGTTATCGGTTTAGAATAATTGGAAGAATCTTGGTATGCGATAAAATTCAAGTTGACAGGGGGTGTCTTTTTCTCCGTGATGCAGGTCATACGCACCGTATCACACTTTAAGTAATTACGCTTTGATGTTTTACAAATAGGATATACCTTCTTTGCAATTTCAATGACATTTAACCAAGCTTTTTCTGATGTTTCTTTCACTCCATTTATTGTTACTATGCATTGATAATATCCATTATCTGAGGGCTCCACCCGGTTAATTTTGATCCTGAATTTTCTTGTCTGCCTTTCATATTTCTCCGTGTACTTCTCATCATCAGATATGACCGTTCCATTTTTCATCCACGCCCGATTCGAAGGACTGTAATGGAAAGTACAAGTGAGCTCAACAGCATCTCCTACGGTTGCTGTAGAATTTGAAGGATCCATGTGAATTAGAGGTTCACCATTGACTGAATAAGAAATAAAGTTAGAAAAGACTAATAAAACCGTAATGAGAGCCGTGAAGTACATTCTTGCAGTATTCCCTTGCACTTAACGCTGATGCTATCAGTTTCTGCAGAATGTCTACAATGTTCTTGGTCTACCTGGTATCAACCGCTTCTATTTGTTGGTATACCTGGTAACAGCTGTTTATGTAGTCCTATTTTTGTTTGTGAATCCAACTGCAACGAAATACAAAGTCAATAACTATTATATTTATTTCCGCTAGACTGCCTTTACATTCAACCATAAATGTGTTACCCAGTAGTTTGATAAAAAAAAAAAAAAACCATTATGAATGGCTAAGGATAGCAAGAATTGAGATGTGTACATGGCTCATATATATATATACACATATATATATATACATATATATACATATATATACACACAT
>NW_022693364.1:6148-10832 GCF_011630105.1 Anneissia japonica | reverse complement strand
TTCAATTTGCGTGCCTGCATGCAGTGTACTATAATCTCAGTCAGACCGCCGTTTGTTAAATAGTGTTTTTGTTTGGATGCATGTATCATGAATAGAGTAAACGACTCAATAATTAGCAGGCCCTATGTCATGATACAGATTTGAATCCTAAAAATAAATTCAAAAGGAGTCAAAATATAAGTTGAAAGATTTTTGATTTTGAGACTGCTCTAGTTTTTGCGATACTGTACAATGAAAAAAAAAAACCCCAAAAAAACCAAAAAAAAAACGGTACTCTACAATAAATAAAGTAGTAGTTCTACATCAGTAGGTCGATGCATTTCTGGTTCCATTCTACACTTAGATACTGATGAGATTACATTGAAAATAGCCCCAGGCCTACGTTACTAAGATTTTCTCTATACGTTCATAAGTGCGTTGGCCGCCGAGAAAACGTTGCGATGCGGGGAAAGTGACACACTTCAAGGATTTTTGTTACGCATTCCTTAACATGCTTGAATTTAGCCAAAATGAATATAGTTAAACACAGTGCTAAACTGCTTTTTACCACAATTGTTTTTAATTGGTTTTTTGTGATTTTGTTACTCATTTTTTAACATGCTTAACTCTAGCCAAATTGGATATAGTCAAACCTAGTGCTAAAGTAGTTTATACTTAATTGTTTTTCATATTTTTTATTTTTTTTTGCGATTTTGTTACACATTCTTTAACATGCTTGCATCTAGCCAGAGTGGATATAGTCAAACACAGTGCAAAAGTGCTTTATATCACAATTATTTTCATGCCCCTTTTTTTTTTTTTTTTTCATGCCCCCTTTTTTTTTTTTTTTTTTTGATGATTTTGTTATGGTACTAATTAAAAATCATTTTTAAATCCTTAGGGGTCAATGGGTTAACATGCTTGACTCTAGCCAAAGTGGATATAGTTAAACACAGTGCTGAACTGCTGTATACCACGATTGTAGTTTTAATGGGATTTTTTTTGTGATTTTGTTGTTCATTCTATAACATGCTATACTCTAGCCAAAATGGATATAGTCAAACACAGTGCTAAGGTAGTTTATACGATAATTGTTTTTAAATATTTTTTTTCTTTTTTTTGTGATTTCGTTACTCATTCTTTAACATGCTTGAATCAATTAGTAGCGCAGATCTACACGAAGAGCGAGTGACGTCGTGAATGTCGAACGCTGACAGAGTGCACGCTAGAACAAAGGCTCCTAAAGATAATAGGAAATAATATACTAGACTCCAAATCCAGAGGTGACGGAACTAGGGGGTGCTGTGTTATGGAGAGTAATGTGTAATGGTCTGCAGTCAATTGGTTGTTACCATGCGCCAGTAATGTTGGAGTACATAGTACAGGAAGATGGAACTATTATGTAGGCCTAATGCATGAATAAAGTTCGGAGTTTGTCGGATAATGAAATGATTATTGTACATTTTAAGTGCTCCCTAAATTCATAAGTGTTAAGCTAAATTACGGTGATTAATTTAATTAGCGAATGGAGACAATTATTTCGAAATTTCCTCTTTCCAAGAGGTGGAAAATGCTTTGTGTACCGCGGTACTCATTTTCACAAAGAAATACACACAACTGTTAGCTAAAAATATGCCAATGTTAAAAGAACACCTGGGAAGAAAGGTGCAATCACGTTGTTGCCTAGCAAACGTCTGTACTGTATGGGGGGGGGGGGCAGCTACTGATGTACTGTGTAGCGGGGGACGATGAGGCATAATAATAAGACTAGGCCCAGGCCTCACTAGACAGTGCAATAATATGTGATAGAAAGTACACTTTCGAAAGAAATAAAATAAGAAAAAAAAAATAACTAAGAATAATTCATTTGCAGAGGTACCTTATTTAAGTATTATACAATGCTAACAATGCGGCTTTTGTAGCCCTGGCTTGGGCAAGGCATCCATGTGCAAAGCAGTGGTGTTTGTTTATCCATGAAAAAAGCACGCCGGGAAAGTTTGCCTTACCAGGAAAAGGTGACATAATCTAGCTTATGACGTATGCATGCCAACTATATTGTGAGTGTGACGTCACCAAAAATGAATATTTTCTATTATAACCAAAATATTAATAACTACAAGGTTTCTGGGCGTAAATTCTCTTAATATGAATTAAGGGTTGCACAATCTCCTTGCCATGGTAGTAGTTCGTCCTTCGTAATCGAAGATGACCAAGATAGTCCACCAGAAATACGGATTTGAAGCACCAAAGTTGGACATAATTGCAACAAAACGTTTTTTTATGAATATATATAGTTAAATTTTATATCTACAACATACAAAAAGTTTACCAAAATATACCCACGGGAAAGGTGATTTTTATAGCAAAGAAAACTGAACTATTTCACTGGGCTTATACGCCGTGCCTAGGATGTGTGTGCTGTGCCTTGATTACGAAGCGCTTTAATTTGATTTGCCGCTGACGCTTTTGATTGGTTAACATACCTTCAACAGTCTGCGCGTACTCATTTACGCAACACACGTACGTACGTACGCAAGTTCGTACGTACGTCACGTCTTCACGTCCCAGAATGTAAACACGGAAATTGTTAGATATTATAACCTCTTTAATATTTAATTTCAGGGTAGATGGAAAAAAAAAATGAGAAATACAGACTATTTCTCATAAAATACTACCATTTTCTGGAAGATTCATCGTTACTAGGCAAATTCAGAGGTTGTAGATCGCATCCACTGGAATACTCTCGCTTTTATGTATACTTTTATACAGTCAATAAAGTACGCCCTCTCTAATGAGATTAGTTTTTTTACTTCGTATCTCGCACAATGCGGTCGTTCGATTAAGGCTGAGATATGTTTGTTTAAGTGTCAAAATCTCAGTCAGAATGAGTTTTTTAACAAATTTGAAATAATTCCTATGAAATATTATTTTTCACAAGTGTCAATACTAGCAACGGAAAATATCATGTCGGGCCGTTTTTATGTGTGATAACAGAACCTATATCGAGGTAAGGCTAGGCCTAGCCTAGCAGCGCTGGATAGGCTAATGTTTTCGGCGCCTACGATATTTCATTTCACGACCTATCGCAAAATCAAAATGAAAAATTCATCCGCATATATTTTTTGTGTGGAACACAAAAAAAAAAAAATCAAATTTCAGTCTTATTTTACATTTTTTTCATTCTTAGGAATGTCTAAATTCAGTTAAACTAGCAATTCTGTATTATATTTATAAATCTTTCTAACATTATACAAAAATTAGATTTTTCTTAAAAACTGAAATTTTGCCGGGAATGGGGCTTTAATTTCAGGGTAGATGGATCTACAACAATAATTCAATTTTAATTTTAAATACAATGATAGGTACGATTAATTGACAAATAGTTAGGCCTGCCCAGTGTGTGCCGGCCCAGCTCAGACTCAGGAGCCGGAAAAAAAAGTATGTGATCTTACATCAATAGGCCCTATATAGGAATAGGCCTATTATTATATTTTCTTACCTAAAAACACCAATTAAAATTTTATAGCTAATACAATAAAACAAATTTATTTGCAAATAGTGTAAAATAATTGTTGATATTTTAAAAAGTATAATAATGACTGATAATTGATTTATTTGAAATAGGCCTACTATTCTACTCTCTTCAAAAAAATGTTGGAAATCACGTAAATTCAGGATTTGGTGCCGAATTACTGTATAATGCCTGTATAATGCCTTGTCTTCTGGTGAATAGCATGGACGGGGGTGACAGGCGACACGTACCCCAACTATTCTAAGGGGGTGGTCCCCATCAAGTTCCTAAGGAAGTCAAGAATATTCCTGGAAATTGTAGAATTGAACTGCATAAATGACCAGATTTTAACGAAAGACCACTTTACAGGCAGATAACATCTTATTTTATAACAAGATTCCGGTCGGTGTTTTCTGTCCACAAACATCTGAATTAACTGTAATACACGACTCGAGTGCGTGCCTTTATTATACAAGTATGATAAAAAGTGTGTAAAGATAAATTGGTTTTCGGCTCATGAAGTAGGTAAAGTAGATAAATCGAAGACAATTATGTTGTTATATTTCTATCGCAGCGATTCATATTAGATACAAGACAGGTTTATTGTCAAATTCAAATATGAAATTAGTTTTTCTCATGGCAACAAAAGTACATAAACAACAAAGAAACATACGATCAATGATAATTAATTTTACATCATATGTACAGTATTAATTAGATCTCTATGTTTGCCGAAAATCGTTAATAAGAGATCGTGAAAAATTTGTTGACGCTTTATTTTGTCTGGTGATGTGATGATGATGAATTTTACTACTGTATATGAAAGTGTCCTCCCATCTAGGTACTATTTTATATTTCTTTTTTACCTCGAAACATACGATCAATGATAATTAATTTTACATCATATGTACAGTATTAATTAGATCTCTATGTTTGCCGAAAATCGTTAATAAGAGATCATGAAAATTTTGTTGACGCTTTATTTTGCCTGGTGATGTGATGATGATGAATTTTACTACTGTATATAAAAGTGTCTTCCCATCCAGGTACTATTTTATATTTCTTTTTTACCTCAGTCCCAACCACGTACGGCTGAAGTAGAGCTAAGTAAATGTATGATTACTGCACCTGTAGACAAAATTTGAATATATTATTTTTTTCTCAATATTTTTTGAAATTTTAAAAAGGCCCCCA
>NW_022693364.1:2198-5430 GCF_011630105.1 Anneissia japonica | reverse complement strand
TGCGTGCGTTGGCCGCCGAGAAAACGTTGCGATGCGGGGAAAGTGACACACTTCAAGGTGTGTGCGACTACTAGACTGAACCGGGAAGCAAGAAAGCAATGCCTAAGCTAGGGCCTAAAAAATTAGATGTTATTACAAGGCCTCAGGCCTGGACTTTACAACAAAATTTGTCAGGGTCATACATGAACTAACTCTGGTATGATTCCAATTAATTTCCAATATTTATAGCTCTGTAAACCGGAAGAAATATATCTGTGATTCGCACACCAAACCTCGCGACTTATACACATCTAGATGTGTATAAGAGACAGCTCTAAGCCCGCGCGCCAGTGGAGTTGTGTTATGTGGTTACGCATCATTGCACTCTGCCATTATTGTTATCTGTAGCTGCGTGTTTTCCGTGCAGCAAAATCAGTCTCTTATACACATCTTCTACCTTTATGTACGTCCTATTTTGGTAAACTTTTAGTATGTTGTTTTACATATAATTAAGTTTATATTTAGATCATAAAACGTTTTGTTGCAATTTTGTCCAGTCAAATCCGTATTTCCGGTGGACTAAGATAACAATAGGTGCAGGTAAGTTTCCGCAGTTAAATAAACACAAAAAGTTCCAGAACAGGAAATTCAAATGTTGATATGTGTGCGTTTATGACTTATGAGGCCGAAGTTTGCTTTAAAGTATCTGCCACACACTGGGCATTGGTGATCAGTTGTATTACACAGTGTTTTTTCTCTGTCTTTTCTTGCTTCTCGTTTTGCTTTAGCATAAGCGATGCGTTTCTGTTCAAACCTCTTTACTCCATCTTGCACAGTGTTTCTCCAAGAAGACCTACAGTATCAACAGCCTGTGTTTCCCATAAGGTCACATCAATGTTGCATTGTTTCAATGATTTTTTCAGTGTGTCTTTGAATCTTTTTTGTTGACCGCCGCAAGATCTTTCGCCTGAGCTCAGTTCACCATACAGAAGTTGTTTCGGGATACGTTCATCAGGCATTCTAATACAATGGCCTGTCCATCGTAGCTGGTGTTTGTTAAGAGTTGCAAATATACTTAACATATGACTTGAGGATAAAGTCTGTGTCTGGAATTTTCTGATGCCATTTGATATTTAAAATCCTCCGCAAGCTTACAAGATAGAAGTGATTTAGCTTGCGTGCATGACGTTGGTAAACTGTCCAGGTCTCGCTGGCATAGAGAAGAGCTGTTAATACTACAGCTTGGTATACTCTAAGCTTGATTTTGATTTTTATTCCTCGGCGCTTCCATACATTTGAGGTAAGTCTTCCAAAAGCAACACTTGCTTTCGCTATTCGACAGTTTACTTCATCGTCAATCTTTCCAATTTGAGATAGTGTGCTGCCAAGGTATGTGAATTTGTCAACAAACTCTAACTCTTCTCCGTTGACAAGAGTAGCTTGAGGAGAGCATTGTTGGTTTGTTGGGGGTTGGAATAGCACTTTTTTTTTATATTGATTTCAAAGCCATAGTTGGTGCAGCTATTTGAGAAAGCCTCCAAGTTATGTTGCATATTGGTGTGGGAGCAAGTTGGTAGTGCAGCATCATCAGCAAACAACAAATTACGAATTTTGGTGGTATTTACCTTTGTAATTGCGCGGAGCCGTGAGGTTGAAGAGACCACCGTCAAGGCGGTAATGAACATCAACTCCCAGATCTTGCGCATTATAAGCACTAATCAGCATTGCAGAAAATACCATACTGAAGAGAACTGGTGCTAGTACGTCTCCTTTGGTCACATCAAAGGGTTTGGAGTGATTGCCGTTGTCAGAGACGAATGCCTTCATTCCGTCATGGAACTGTCGTACCATAGTTATAATTTTGTTTGGACAGCCAAACTTGCTCATGATTTTCCATAGTCCGCCTCTACATACAGAATCAAATGCTTTAGTCAGGTCTACGAATGTTACGTAGAGTTCTTGATGTTGCTCAATGCATTTCTCCTGGATTTGGCGAGCAGCAAAAATCATGTCCATAGTGCCTCTGAACTTTCTAAACCCACACTGACTTTCTGGTAACAGAGCCTCTTGCTGAAGGTGTAAGACTAGACGGTTGAGGATTAGTCGGGCAAATATCTTCCCGGCAATCGAAAGCAGTGAGATACCTCTGTGATTGTCACATATGACTGTCTTGCATGTCTCTCAGTTCATGTTTCGTACAAATTACAGCTCCCACTGACGTCTCAGTCGAGAAATACGGGTAGCTGAAGTTTTTCTCGCAAATCTGATTACGAAACCATATCCAAATTTCACGTGCCACTTTTGACCATGAGTTGTGCTTCGCACTCGCCGCTGAGGGCGGAGTTCCGGGAACCCTGCGTCCAGGTGGCGATTTTTTTTTCCGTACGAAAACATTTGCATGAAACTCCACTCGGGTTGTCTCGACTGACTCGACTCGAAAATCGCAATTCTGGAGGTCAAAATGTCATCAACCAAAGATAAACGTCTACAAAACTTCTAAGATACAGGATTGCTGCTCGCTGTCTGATTTTGAAAAAAACACATTGCCATTCTAATTTAAGATCAGTATACGTACAAACACGCGCTAGATATCGGTATCATTTCTCCGTAAACAAAACAAAACAAAAAATATGTTTTTTCTTTCCTTTTAATAATAAATAATTAATTGAACAGAGAGTAAGATACCATATTATGTAAGGTAGTACATTCTCAATTGTATGTTTACTACAGTATATCACATGTATTGCGTTGGTTTGCCTCAGACAATATTTCCACGACAGGGCCTCCCATTAATGTACAGTATTCCGTTACGGAAGGTAGGACGACTACCAGATTTATAGGCTTTTGACATTAGGTCATTTACGCTTTTCTCTGACGTCTGCAAGATGCATTGCATAGAAATATTCACCCTTTAATTCTTTGGTTTTCTTTAATACGGAAGATCGCTGATGTCTATAAAAATCTGTAATGTGTCTTGGCTTTTCAGCATTCCCAGTTGGTGTGCCAGTTTTGTGCGCATGCTCAATTACGATGTCTTCTAATCTATTACGTATTACCTCCTGTATTTTCATTGTATTTTCATTGTTTTCCTCTTTTATTTCTCCAAATCTTAAGTTGTAACTTCTCGAATGTCGTTCAAGCCTTATTAGATCATATTGAAGTTCAGTGATGGATTTGTGTTTTTCTTTTCTTTTTATTTCCATACTATTTAATTTAGTAGTAAGATCGCTTACTTTCTTTCCCGTTTTAGATG
>NW_022693364.1:0-2119 GCF_011630105.1 Anneissia japonica | reverse complement strand
GTCCAATCATCCCCCCAATATTTTTACTATGTATGGGATAAAATGGAGCTTTACACACTTCAAAAGACTGTCAAAGAAATAATTTGCACTGTCTTATGCGCTTACAAAGATGAAAATCAGCATAATGTATTAATTATTTTATCTGGTACAATCTATCTCTTCTTTCCTTAGATGTTAGATGTGCTTGCAAAGAGAGCCACATTTCACACTGAAGGGTGTGTACGACATCAGTAATGTTATGTCAATTCCAAGAATGTTTAAGGTTACTGTACTCGTGCGAATAAGCGCCCCGTTTGAATAAGCACCCCTCTCGAAAAATGGCCCTTCCTAACGTGAAAATTTCCTTAAGCGCCCCGTTTGAATAAGCGCCCCTTCTAATTTGAATAAGAGTAATATCATAAGATTTTCTTTTTAGCAAGTCAATAATCCAATCAATCCTGGACTGTGGTTGTTGGCATGATTTGAGCTGCAGAGTGGAAACACATTCTTTTTTAGGTCAATATCAAAATGAGGATATTTCTCTTGGACAGATGAGAGCTCCGATCCCTGGACAGACAGTATATTTCCAACTTTACACTTTTTACATACTTGTCTATACCTAGTCCTACTCCTCTTTTTCTTTTTCCGACCTTTAACACATTCTCATCTGAGTTTTCAAGAGCAAATACAATGATCCTGCCATCCTGCTAATCTCAATCGGCCGATGGCCAACAAGCTT
Organism: Anneissia japonica; assembly: GCF_011630105.1. Taxonomy (NCBI): domain Eukaryota; kingdom Metazoa; phylum Echinodermata; class Crinoidea; order Comatulida; family Comatulidae; genus Anneissia; species Anneissia japonica. Next base: position 1,401 of record NW_022693364.1, on the reverse strand, counting down.
ACCACTATCCACCACCACTAATTGCATCTGCTATTTTGCTGTTATGTAAATATTCACGCATTCTTGCCATGAGCCATGTTCTCTTGAGGATTGTCTTTTCCGCCTAACCACCATTCGCTCTGTCTTTTTCATTCAAAAAGTGTCTCTTGAATTTAATAATTTCCCATAAGAACCCCTCGATTTTCATCTATTTCCATAAGCGCCCCTCAATTTCCACTCTGTTTTCATAAGCGCCCCGTTTAAATAAGCGCTCCGTTTGAATAAGCGCCCCTCAGAAAGTGCAAAAAAATATTTTAAGCGCCCGGGCGCTTATTCGCGCGAGTACGGTATATCGTTTGATGAGGAATTTATTGATTAGGCCTATAATAGCAAATTGCATCAATTTATTTTGCAAAAACAAGGTTTCCAGCTTCAGAGGGGGGGGGGGCACATCCCCTGTCCGCACAAGGGCACACTTTGGCGCTAACACCAGGCGCGTAACAGGGGTCTTGGGTTACAGTTAGTAATTTACCATACCCACTCCACCCCACTCCCCATATAGAAAACAATACGACAAGGGCTTATCTTATTTATAATATAGGCCATACACGTGTGTTTGAAATATAAGCATTTTCATCATGGTTTTATTTATTACAAACATATTCTTTCACCATCAATACACATTGAGACCCTTCTTTAAGGTTAAAACGATCTATCTTAAATTTGTCTTTCTTGAGTTTGGGACTATTAGTGTTTAAATAACTTAAAAGGATAAACCTTTAAAAGCCCTAAAAATGCGCGCGAAGCGCGCAAAATATTTGTGTGTTTTTAATTCTAATTTCGTCGGAATTGATGAAAACTCCTTAAAATGTGTAATTTATAGAGGAAATTGGCCTACCGTAACAAGAAATGCGCGCAAAGAATTTGAGAATTTAGGCACTTTCAGAGGATGCATTTGTCAAGGGGTGGGGAAAGATTTTCCAAAGATGGATATTTTCAACCTTGTCCCCGGTGTTTTTAATTCTAATTTCGTTGGAATTGATCAAAACTCCCTACAATGTGCAATTTTTAGAGGAAATTTGCCCATGTTAACAAGAAATGCGCGCGAAATTTGAGGTTTTTAGGCACTTTCAGGGGATGAAAAGTGCATTTATAAAGGGGTGGGGAAGATTTTCCAAAGATAGATATTTTCCCCTTGTCTTCCAGTGGTTACGCCATTGGGCAGCATAGATCAAAGGAGTTATAACAGTTTTTGAAGTGGAGAAGGGGTTGCAGAGTGTTGTGAGTCTGGTCATTGATATCTTCCTTTTTATTCTTGTCTTTATTTTTCTCTTCTCTTTTTCTTTTCCTTTCCTTTTCCTCTTCTTTCTCTTTCCCTCCCTCTCCCCTCTTTCTTTTTTCTTATTACCCAGCCCGGTACGA
>NW_022693363.1:0-1003 GCF_011630105.1 Anneissia japonica | reverse complement strand
AAACAACAATAATGCTGAGGGAAACAATGGCTGGATCTAAGCAATAGTGTCCCATATTTTAATGTATTCGTATAGATATCTACCCCTTTATACATACCATCTAAATCTCCCAAATTTCCATTTGTTTGTAAATATCCTCATATCTATCTCGTGTCCTAATTGCATTTACAATTTGTTTTACCTGCTTTCTTTGAATACTTTCCTAGTTCTAAATATAAATATATGATAGAGTTTTAATCTTCACTTGATTATGACACATGTCATCTTGAACTTCAAGATGGTTTATTTAGGCAGCTATTTGGGTGATCCTCAAATAGTGTGTTGGTCATTTGTATACTTATACTGTATACATTTTTATGATTACTTAAATTCATTACTTGTTTCAGTGCTGGAGCTGGTAGGACAGGTACAGTTATTGTAATCGCTTCAATGCTGGACATGGCAAAGCAAGAAGGGAAGATAGACGTGTTTAATTTTGTGCGAAGCATGAGAGAGAAACGTATCCAAATGGTGCAAACCGAGGTTGTATATCAAGTTTTTTTGTTTTTTGTTTAATGTGTTAAAAATATTAGCCCTACCTATTTTTTTTTCTACTATGAATGCTTCTACCAATTATTATTTATTTTAGCTTGACCTACTTTTATTTATTAAATTTAAACTTATTTTGAATTTTGACTAGATCTTTAGTTTGATTTGCATAATTTTGATCAATCAATAAACATGCCAATACCCACAGTGAAATCCAATGTTAAGTATAAGAACAAAATACTTACTCTAGTAAACAATTGTATAATCATCATCATTATCATTATCATTATCATTATTATTATTGTCTTTAAATTTCTATCTTATACTAAAACATCAATAGGAGCAATACAGATTCATCTATGCAGTATTACTTGAAGAATTGTTCTGTGGACAGACACAAATTCCAGTATCTGATTTATACCAAGTAATCCATGAACAACAACAAGTGCATGGAACGCACTCAACTTTCGAATAC
>NW_022693362.1:0-1284 GCF_011630105.1 Anneissia japonica | reverse complement strand
ATATATAACGTAAAAAGCCATGTTATTTTTTGCTAAATAATAAGTTAACAGATGGCGCCTCATATTATACAATCGTTTTTATTCGTTTCACTTTATCTTGAGTTACAAAAACCCGTTTTGAGTGGGGTAATTATTTTAAGTCGGCGATTTAGCCTGACTCTAGGCTGAATTTTAAAAAATCGGCCTGCAGAGGTATCATTTTAGTCGAGGCTGGCGTCATTTAGTCGTAATGCTAGTCGAAGTTCGTTTTAAGACTACGAAGTGACGAACTTTTTATGTTTTAGCTCAAACTACGACTGAAGTTTGTTTTGAGAATACCGGGGTTAGTGTAATATAATAGAAGTAGGTCTATACAGAATATTGTTATGAAAAAAATTTTTCATGGAAAATCCAAATACACAACAATATTATAGACATCTGCATATTGATTAACATAAGATTTCAAAAACAAAAACTCCTGTATAAGGCAGTAGACACACGCTCTCGCTGGGAGCCTATTTTTAATTATGAAGTCAGTTAACGTGACTTATATTGTTAAAGCATTGGCAATCCTGATTACCCTTAAATATTAAAAAATATGTTTTATGATCTTCCTGTTTCTACAGAATAACGAAAACAGCGACATTTAGTATTATCATGCAGATTTTAAATTAAAATTTACCTAGTATGCGTCCCATAGAAAAGGTATTAAGAATGACGTTTCTAATTACCATACAGCCTCACACAGCCTATCTTCACGATTACGATAGCGGTCAAGTACCATGTCAAATACCAAATAGTGTATTTATTAGTGCTATTAGTATGATAGGTCAAACCCAAATACTCAATCTCGCAGTCTTTTGTAATTGTAATCGAGTAAGTAGGATAAGACCTGTAGTAATATATTAAGCAAGATAAGACCTGTTGTAAAATCGGTAAGCGATAGATTTCTGTTGTATGATGAAATTCATTATAAAATTAATTAGAGATTTGAATGTTGGCATATTGGCATTCAGATTCTGAATTCATGCTATGGGCCTAGGCTAGGGGCCTAGACAAGGCCCGTAGGTCAAGGGTTATAACCGCAGGTTATTCAGTATAGTGATGAGTTCGAATTTGACATAATCAATAATTACATAATTATTTTAACGTAATCGTCTTTTCTGTAATTCAAATAAATACATTTTTTATAAAACACTATGCATGATTGTTATTCTGCAGTCTCATTCAGAGTCTAGTACCTAAAGATTGAGGGAGTACCTTATGAAACAGCCTGTAGCACTATAAAATGTGGTATTTGTAACT
>NW_022693361.1:0-962 GCF_011630105.1 Anneissia japonica | reverse complement strand
ATTAACAGAGATATCTCTGTTAATAGAGATATCTTAGTTTTGTTTCCTGTCGCAATGTCTGATGGGATAGCGTATACCTTAGAATGTGGTAGGAATCTGTTTTGGCAGCAGCGGATTGATTCCAGATGTGATTAGGTTTATATATGCGCAGAGCTGTGTGTGTCCAAGGACTATGGCTATCAGTTAGGTCCTTAAAACATACTCCCACTATCCACTGTCATACTATATTCATGCTATATTTAACGAAATTATTTCGTAACAGATGTAATAACGATCAATAAAAGCTAAATATAACATTCACATGCAAATAATGATTTAGCCTTTACATTTTCATATTCATTTGCTATGTCAGATCATTTGTTTTGATTTTATAGATCTATACTTTTTGGATCTGTTAAATTTGTTTAATCCTACATTTCATCATATTAATCATTTTATTAATTTATATATTTCCACTCCAATCAGTTACGTTTATATCCCAACATTGAGGTCAGTCAGGGGTTCTCGCGCTGGAAGTCGTAATTGTGTCCTTCTTTGTCTCTTTCTACCTAGGAATATTAATGGGTAACTGGTAGGATGTTGTGGCATTAAATAATTATACTAGTTTCGTGAGCTAAAGAAATAGCGAACGACTAGGTACACTTCCTAGGGAACAGAGAAAGTTTGTGCTGATTTGCCAATGTATGTCATCCAGGGTCCATTCACTTTTAAATTATTATTATTATTATTATTATTATTATTATTATTATTACTATTTCCCGCCATTATTATTAAACAATTTTTTTGTTATTATTATTCTTTTTATTATTATTATTATTATTATTATTATTATTATTTTTATTATTTCCCGTCATTATTATTAAAATATTTTTAGTTATTATTATTTTTATTATTATTATTATTATTATTATTATTATTATTATTATATTTTTTTTTAATATTTTCAATGCCACACGCAGGCC
>NW_022693360.1:624-918 GCF_011630105.1 Anneissia japonica | reverse complement strand
AAGTCAAAAATTTGCACTAAGTGCTCAACTCGGCGAGATAAGCACTTTTGTGCAAAAAGTGACACTGTCAAAAAATTGAGTCAAAATGTAATTTTTTTTGTTAGGCACGGTGAGATAGCCTGAAACAAAGACCATTCCATTAAAAGTTTGATGTTTTTCGGAAAAGTACTCGAAATAAGGCGGAAAGTCAGAAATTTGCACTAAGTGCTCAACTCGGCGAGATAAGCACTTTTGTGCAAAAAGTGACAATGTTAAAAAGTTGAGTCAAAATGTAATTTTCTTTTGTTAGGCACG
>NW_022693360.1:0-602 GCF_011630105.1 Anneissia japonica | reverse complement strand
GGTGAGATAGCCTGAAACAAAGACTATTCTATTAAAAGTTTGAAGTTTTTCGGAAAAGTACTCGAAATATGGCGGAAAGTCAAAAATTTGCACTAAGTGCTCAACTCGGCGAGATAAGCTCTTTTGTGCAAAAAGTGACACTGTCAAAAAATTGAGTCAAAGTGTAATTTTTTTTGTTAGGCACGGTGAGATAGCCTGAAACAAAGACCATTCCATTAAACGTTTGATGTTTTTCGGAAAAGTACTCGAAATATGGCGGAAAGTCAGAAATTTGCACTAAGTGCTCAACTCGGCGAGATAAGCACTTTTGTGCAAAAAGTGACAATGTTAAAAAGTTGAGTCAAAATGTAATTTTCTTTTGTTAGGCACGGTGAGATAGCCTGAAACAAAGACTATTCTATTAAAAGTTTGAAGTTTTTCGGAGAAGTACTCGAAATATGGCGGAAAGTCAAAAATTTGCACTAAGTGCTCAACTCGGCGAGATAAGCACTTTTGTGCAAAAAGTGACAATGTTAAAAAGTTGAGTCAAAATGTAATTTTTTTTGTTTGGCACGTTGAGATAGCCTGAAACATAGACTATTCCATTGAAAGTTTGAAGTTTT
>NW_022693359.1:0-1122 GCF_011630105.1 Anneissia japonica | reverse complement strand
GAAATTTAGCCAATGCCACAGTATTTACGGTCTTAGAAGTTAAAATTTTTTTTTGGCAGGTACCATTAGATGAAGAATCTTCAAAGTTGACTACGTTCAACACTCCCCTTGGCCGATACAGGTATCTTAGAATGCCATATGGTATCAATAGTATTTCAACGCACAATGGAAATACTTGTGAGATACCGTAATTGTGGATGTCCAGTTGGTCACTTGTAAAGATCTAGACGAGCATGACAAGAATTTAAAGGAGGTGCTACAGAGATTTCAGAAGGTTGGACTCCGCTTGAATAAGAACAAATGCAAGTTTCGACCGAGTCAGGTTTCTTATGTTGGACACCTTCTAACCGATAATGGTATAAAACCTGATTCTGTGAAGATACAGGCTATATGCGAGATGCCAGCTCCAAAGGATACACAAGCTTTAAGCCGTTTTCTTGGTATGGCAAACTATCTTTCGAAATTCATAGAGAACTTTAGTGAAGTAGCAGCACCCTTAAGGCAGACATTACACAAAGACACACAATGGTGTTGGCAACCACATCAGCAGGAATCTTTTTAGAAGCTTAAAAGTATGATAACAAGCCCACCAGTCCTTGCATATTACGATGTGACCAAACACTTACCCTTACATCTGATGCATCCCAGTATGCATCTTGGTCGCTTCGATTTGTGGATGAATAAGAGAGGCAATTTGCACGTCCCTGAGGCATTGGAACAGCCCGTGATGTTACCCTGTCCTTTGATTTTTAAAAGTTTTTTGCATTTTTTTCCGTTTCGTAAAACCAACGAACGATTAGGCATTAGCCGCCACCAAAGACCTGTCTCATCGGCGGTAAAAATTTGACCTCTGGTCAACTGATTTTCCTAAATGATGCCTGCAAGTTTGGTTTTGAACGGGTCAATCGAGTTAACATCAGCTGATTTGCATAAATTTGTGTATTGCTTCATGAATAGAACTAACAATAGTGTTTACAGTCTGGTATCTTTGTCAAAGTTAATGCTCTGTTCAAGGTTAGTCTTACTTGGAATTAATTGCTCAGGGGCTAACTTTCTAAAATACAGTAATTATTTAAATCACCTTTGGTGCCAGGGTGCCGCGTTTTGGGCACGAGGGCTGTG
>NW_022693358.1:0-6660 GCF_011630105.1 Anneissia japonica | reverse complement strand
GATGAATAAAATAATTGTCTTTATTAAGCATTTTGTATGGTTGTGCCCAAAACTCTAGAATCGACAGTTCCGCTAGGTCCCGCCCCTTGGATAATATTGCGGTTAAGGGCCCACAAAACGACAGTGTAAAAAGATACGTAAGAATGTGTGTACAGTGTTTATGGGACAACACGTGCTTGTGATGCGCATTAATTCCTAGCGCTGTTTTTTGTGGTCAGTTGTTAAGTTTGATTGACATTCAAGAAATGTTCATTAGAAGGTATGTACTACAGTGTCTACAGCTCTTAACCCTCTAGATACTGGATTCATTTGTAGTGCAAACCCTTGAATACCGGATTCTTTTGCAGTGTAACTAGGTTTTTTGCATTTTTTGAGTATACGTTGTTCTTGTGGATTTTTGGGAACTTTCTGTAAATTGTACAGAAAAATGTTTCTAAAACAAAGAAAGCTTATAGAATAAGCTTTCATTTGATGTATAATTTATATTTTTAGGATTTTTTATTCATAATACAATATAATATAATATAATATAATAGAAATGACAGAAAAAAGCTACATACAAATCGTCAGCAAAAACCAAAAAAAAGAAAAATTATAGCCAAAAAAAAAAAAAATAAAAACAAATATAAAACATTCCTATTCCACACAGTTATATAATTTATTTACCCAACCATCCATAACTATAAGCACGATCTTTCCATTCAAAAGCAACAACCACCCTCACATTTATAGGCCTAGGCTCATCTTCATCAAGAACATCTCCGCCGTCAGAACTGCTTGAAGCCCCACCGTCATCATCGCTATCAGGCACGTCTAAGTCTCGCACATCTAAAAACTCACTTTCATCGCTGTCTGAATCAAAAATCAGGTCAATCGCTTCCTCAGCTGTGTACAGTACACATCTTGTGCGGCCATTTTGGAAAATTTTCGAAATTAATAACGATTTCAAATTGATATTTCTAAACATTTTTATATAAGTGCATGTGAGTTCTTCACAGATTTCGAAAGAAGAAAGCTTCACGCATGCATGTTCAAAATTTCTGACGTATTGGAGCTAAAATAAAAACAGAAGAGTGATTTGAAAACCACCTATTCTTTAGTCACTAAATTTCGATTGCAGTCGAAAATTGGAATTCTCGGTTTGAGGTCAATTTCGACTACAGTTGAAGACGGTATCTAGAGGGTTAAAAATGGGCTCCTGGTAGAAATGTGTGTCAACTGAATAGTGACTAACAATAATCCTACTTGTACTCAACTCGTACACTCATAGTGGAGTCTGCTCAAATTGGAATTTGCTCAAACTGGTATCCGCTCCAACTGGCCCTACTGGTACCACATGTCAGTCGTCTTTTTAAAGTAGGACTGCACACTCCCTTTTGGACTTGACAACATGCAGAACCCAAAGTATGCAGATTACAGGGTCAAATTCTTTAATGTTTATACTTTTGTTATGTATTTTGTATTTTTATATTTTACCACTTATGGCCTTGCACGGCCTTGATGAAAAACACCCTTGGGTGATCAAGTTTTTCCGTGTTTAAATAAAGTAATTATTATTATTATTATTATTATTATTATTATTATTATTATAGCATGACCTTTCAAATCTTGTGCTCTTCAGTGCTACACTGCAAGAGATTCCCGATTCTTACAGTACACAAATGTCAATCAACTGTAGTTTCAAGGTGCTGTTCTTCACTCTGTTATTTATAATTTCGAAGCATCTGCTCTAATACAGTAGTATGAAAATACAGTAAAGTTGTCCCTGCTGGGATTCAAACTCGGGACCTTCTGTCTATTCAGAGGCAACTGAGCCAAAATGTTTTATTAGTTTTTTCAACATGAAGAAATTGCATAAAGAAAATGTACTGTAATTCTGCAAATAATTATAGTGCTTAAATTTACTGCAGTTTATAAAATAATTTTGGAAAGTAACTGCAGTTGTTGTTTGTCATGGGAGAAAAAGTCCTCATATCTACAAGTATCTAACAACCTGGGACACTAACAAGCATCTACTGTAATAAACACCAATCTGCTGCTACGCTTCTTATGTTACCGAGCCTGTCAGTGTGTTCCACCATAATTGTGTTTTCTATTATTCACTTCTCTTGTGTATCTCTGGAAGAAACCGTACCATAATTATTTTTCATGACTCATCGTCGCTACGACACTCTGTTAATAACGCAATAAAGAAAGCCATCAGTCCTTCATTTCTAACGACTCAAAAATGATTATTGTGAGCTTCTACTCTCAGACAAGACTACATTAGCTATACTCTCAGTGCTGACTGTAGCTTTAAGCTTGATTCTTTAATTTTTGGTTCAAAATCTGTTTTCTGATGTAATGAGCATTGTAATGTTTTATTCTAAAATCAAACTTGATATATAACACTTTCTCTGCCAGTTTTTATTTATCTTTATGATCTACTGAGAGTAGTGACTACTCTAGAGTATACAGTAGTTAACAAATGAAATAAAAAAATTGAAAAAATTAATTTTCTACCAAATGTATTCATTGTTAATAAATAACAAATAACAATACAAATAGTAATATAATTAAATTGATATTGAAAATTACTATAATGAATAACATTTATTTGCATTCGTTGTTCTAAATGTAATTTTCTCATACAGTAGTTCACTTCACTACATATGTAAAACTGAAATATATGGGCGTATTTGCCTTCAAATTCCTTCATTGTTGGAGCTTCCATGGAAGAACCCCTATGACCCACAATTAGAGTGGTTTAAATAAAACTTATCTTTTTTGTTACCTGTACAGTAAACATTCTTTTCATTTTGATTTACTTTATATTTATTTATTATTATTTAAGCGCCTTTAGACGATCCATTGATTGTATAAGGTTTTATTTACAACCATATTACATTACTGTATGGGCAGCCCCCTGGCCCACTTACGCTTCTTTGGGGAACATCACCCCTCCATTTGTATACACATGTATTCGGTAAACTATGACCCTTTCTATAAACACACACACACATTGCACCATTGTTTGTTCAATATTTCATCTGCAGTATTTGCTAAAGTACTGTACATAATCGTTTTGAATTTCTTTCAACACCTTTCCTAAAATGTCGCTTCTAATTTATAAACATGGTGACGATACCATTTCTTGTGACCTAGATGTGTGAATGTGCTTTATTATGGTTCAACACTAAAGTACCGATTACAAATTTGCAGTGTGCCAATGAGTTTTATAGTTGTGTGCTCAATGATTATACTGCTCATGATATAGCTATTTGTCATAAACTTTAAAAACTACCTTTGCTTTTCTGTTATTGTTCACTTTCCAGGTATATTTAAGATGTGGTAATTTTAAGACCCTGTACTGTAATTAAAGTGAACAAGTCTGTATTTCAAGTACTTACTGTAAATTTGGTTTGAGAATATTTTGTTTGGTCAGCATAAAAAAGAATGGTGAATACCTCTTTTAGTTTTAAGGAGAGCATCATATCTGAAGTTGGGCACTCCCTGCGTCCGACGATCGCCCGCCGACGCAATTCTAAAGAAGAACGCAATGCAACGACACACTTATTTGCAACTGATCTTTTATTAATGATGATCCGTTCAGACAACCACTGACAATGAGCAGACGGCGTTGCATGGTCTAGCGCTCACGGGGAGCTGTGTTGGATTCGTTGTACTACGCACCGAGATTAACCAACTTTATGTTTTTATACTTGCTTGGAGGGTAATAACCCTTGTTTTATTAGGCTGAATACCCTTGTAAAAGACAGTATGGTTAAACAACGGTAGAAGAGTTAAAACCCACCAACAGAACTCCCACATACTCTACTGTAATCACCTTAAAAAGTGTGTCCCTTAAAGGATTTGAACCCATGACCCAGGAATTATAAGATGGGCACTGTAACAAATTACACTTTCAAAATGCAAATAATTATATTGCATATAATGTCATTGCAATCAAATTTGGCACAAGGCCAGTAGTAGTATACAGTATCTATAAGGCCCTATAAAAAATATTATTAGTTTATCACCCTATCTGGGCTGGAAAAGTGATGAGGGAGGGGGGGTTTTTTTTTTTTTTTTTTTTTTTTTTTTGCTAAAGCCAAATATTACCCTTGTGTTGTTTGCTGGTGTATTGATATTCAAAGTAAAACATGATTGAGATAATGCGAACAATATCTACTAACTATTTAATAAAATAAATGAAAAAAATAAATAAATAAAATAAAATAATAAAAAAAGATGGGCTTCTTTTCGAGGCCACTTTTGAAAATTAAAGAGGGGGCTTCTTTTCAAAATGAATGCTGTAAATTTTGAAAATTTAACCTTCATGAAACAATAAATAAGGCCACTGTAACATCAATCTGTATCATGGAGTGGATTTAACTGCCATTAAATCACCTAAACTACTGTATAAACCAAGCTTGTTTAACCCTTACGCTGCCAGCTCTTTTCTTATTCAGTCCAGAGCACCAGCTGATAACATTAACTCTAATCCCCTGTGCCAGCTTATTATTTAATTTATTTTGTTTTTTGAATTTCATGTACAGTGTATGTACTTTACTATCTTGAAAAGAAGCCCATGGGCTTCAATTCGAGATGGGCTTCATCTCGAGATCAAGCCCACTGGGCTTCTGCTGTTTTGTGTAGAAAACAAATTTCCAGGATGAATAAATGTCCTTTACTTACAGTAGCATAACTTTGTGATAGAAAGTCATGAAATACATTTTACTGCAGCTTTTTCTACAGTGTCATATCTTGGGCCCAAAAAGCAAGGATCGACCCCCACCCCCCTCCTCCACCCCTCCCCGCCACTGGAAATTTGATGAGTAATAAATTTCACTATAGTGAACAATTACTGTACCTCATATCACCTTATTTTCCCAGTTACTGTAAAACTCATTAATTTATCTTTTCCCTTCCCACTAATCTCTGACATTCCTCTCAACTCCCATGCCAATACTGCTAGAGATAGACTGCTGCTTGTCCATAAACATCTAAAATATTTAATACAATCTTACTGCTTTCTTCTGTATACTCTTGATGCATTGTGATGTGCAGTAGTTTAGGTTCTTGATGGAAAACATCAATTTCCATTTACCCAGACACTGAGCGAGGTGCCCCCCGGCCTTATGTAGAATGTACAATGATGCATTGCATACTGTAATAGGAAAATGCTAATACACAGAGGCAAATGCTTATTCTCAACCACATCTTAATACTATTCTGGCTTCATAATTGAATTCATAATTGATATTGTATCCATGTACTACAGTGATGGCATATCATTACAGATATATTGTACTTGCGGAGTTAAAGGGGAAAGAAATTTGAATCTGACGTATGGTATTGATTCTTCAGGTGATAGGAACATGAGATAATGTCACATTTGTTCCCCTTTATCATCATTCACATCACGAACTAACACAATCAAAGTAGATTGTGTTAGTTCGTGAAATCACAGTAGCGCGTCAAAACGAGCGCGTATTGGTTGTCAAGCAATTTTGTATTCTTTACCACACAAAAGGTCATTAACAACAACAGCGCGTATTTTGACGCACTTTCTTGATTTCACGAACTATACACAATCTACTTTGATTGTGTCAGTTTGTGATGTGAGCGACGTTATGAAGGGGGATGTACTATGATGAGAATGTTGATAGTGAGAAGGAGGCTAATTAAGATAATGATGATGACGACGATGATGGCGGCAGTGGCCGATCCATGAAGATCTTGATAACAATGATAATGATATTAAAGATTACTATGTCATGTTGACGAAGGCTGGTAGGTAAGGATGAGGATAATCAAGGTGTTGATGATGATGATGATAATGATGACAATGATATTAGGCTAATGATATTGAAGGAGATTACAGTATCTGATGAAGATAATGCTGTTAAGTACAGTACAATTAACTATGAAGATAATTCGAAAGATTAAGGATAAAATGTCTATTAAAATTATAATCTAGTAACAATGCATTTTCAGTATGTTCTGGCTTTGTAGGGCAGTGGTTCTATGACTCATCACTCTACCATGTGTCTAAACATAGAACACTACAATATAATGTTTTGGCCAAAATATTTTTTAAAATTATTTTACTATTGTCCATAAACACATATTTGTACAGACACTCAACAATGTTGATAATCAATTTTTGGATTTTCGTAATAAATTTATGTAATTATAATAATAAGCTTTATTTAAAACACAGAAACTTGGCCCAACTAACAGTTGTTATTCTGCAATGCTGTGTATACAAAAATTGAAAGTAACTAGAAAATCAAACCTAAAAAAATAATAATGACTTAATAAAAAAATTAACTTAATCAAACAATTGTTTAATCTACCATTAATACTGTAAGTACAGTAGACTATATCTTAAATAAACCAGCTTTAATATTACACTTTACAAATTACTGTAACTGGAACACAAAACAAAATCATCTTTTTTATGATGATGATGATGATGATTTTTTCATTTCATTTATTTGTTCCAAGGAACATTAAAACTGACAAACACAAAATAACACTCTATTTAAATGAGCAACTGCCACAAACACATTGTGGAATGCTTCTTGACTTGTCCCTGACAATCAAGAAAACTGCTCCAAGTGTTTTTTTTAATTTTTTTAAATGATTTGTAACAGAAACTATAGGTTCAATTAT
>NW_022693357.1:2407-7645 GCF_011630105.1 Anneissia japonica | reverse complement strand
TAATCTTCAATTATCTTGTTTCTTTAATTTAATACATATATATTTATTTATATTTAACTTCGATATTTATTGGTTTTTTTTAATTACGTTTTTTTTTTTTTTTTATTTCTGTTTATTAGGTTTATTTTAATACTATTTAACGTCTTTTAATTGTTTACTCTGTTTTTGTAATTGTACTCTATTGTTTTTGCTTTGTATGTATTTGAGGGTCCCAAATGATCAGCCCCGTCTGGATGGACCACCCTCACAAAATATTTTGGAAATAAAATAAAATAAATAAATAAATGTGTCATGCCAATTACGAATGTAAGAATGAGATTTATTTTTTCCCATAATGTATGTAAAAAAAGCATTCAGAGTAGGTAAAAATTTAAAGATTATTGACGATATAGGGCCTAAACTTCCAGCGTTGACTGACACAGACCAACACAGACCTGTCTATTGGTTAAATGATCATGCCACAAGCGCGCTGTCCATTGATATAAGAAAAAGGTTTTGTTTTCTTCTTCTGCCTTCCATATTTATGACGTTATTGTAGACATTTTCTTGTTTTGTTTTAATAACCTTTTGGAAAATCCAATACAGTAAAACTTCATATCGTCATTCACACGAAGTTTATATAATGATGTGTGCTAACATGCAAACATTTTGCATTATTGTTCAGTAACAGAAAATCTAAACATTAAATGAATTAAGGAGAATTTGGATAGAAGCAGAAATGGCATACTACAACCACACCGAAAGTGATCGCAGGCCCAAAGAGGACGATGACTTGGATACAGATTACTGCTGCTGCTACGGAAACAATAATGTCGGTGGTGGAATGAACATTGCTATTAATGGACAGCCTGTTTGTGGATTTAGTAATGGAGTGCGAGCACGTAATAATATTTACATCAGCGGTGATTCGAACAGTGAAATCATTATAAATGGACAGCGTATCATTGCAAATACATATGGTAGTAGTAGTAGTAGTATTAACTATTCCCAGAGGGAACCGTGTGTTGATGAAATCCCCTTCTCTGTACAATGTGAAGAAGATACTCGTCAGTACGAAAGTTTAAATGAACGTTTACAGACTTTTGACGGTTTTCCGTCCAATGTTCCCGTGTCGGCATCAGAGCTTGCCCGAGCTGGTTTCTTTTACACAGGAGTTGCTGATATGGTGCAATGCTTTATTTGCAATGGCAAAGTGAGGGACTGGGAACCGGGGGACTCTGCGTTTGGGGAACATATTAAGTTTTTTCCGCAATGTGAATTTGTGCGGAGTCAGATGGATGCATAGAACTGGGCCCATACCAGGAGAGGCCTCTAGAGTTTATTATTTTGTATTAAAACGTATTGGTGGTCTTTAATAGGAGGTGGTCTTTTTTTGGAGGATCTTTAGGACCTGTATATTTTATTGTTCTTGCTAATGTTTATATAGTAGGCCTACTGTTAGGCTCAATAAATTTATTTTATATTATATATATATGTATATATATATGAATATAGAAATTATATGATATATTTAATATTTATTATAAAAAGCACTTTAAATAGTTTACTTATTTACCCTTCGTTAATAATAATACAATACCGTAAAACCTCGAATTGAAGCCCTGTGGGCTTAATCTCGAGATGAAGCCCATCTCCAATTGAAGCCCCTCTCTTAGTTTGCATAATTAGCTTCGAAAAGAAGCCCATTTTAAGATAGATTTATTTTCGAGGTACTGTAGTACAGTACTGTACATAAATTTCAGAAAACAAAATAATTAAATACTGTACAAGCTTGGTTTATACAGTAGTTTAGGTGATTTAATGCCAGTTAAATACACTCCATGATACAAATTGTTACACAGTGGCCTTATTTATTGTTTTATACAGTAGAAATTTAGAGCATTAAATTTGAAAAGAAGCCCCCCCCCCTCTTTGCTTTGCAAAAGTGAAACCCCCCCTCTTTAATTTGCAAAAGTAGTCTCGAAATGAAGCCCATCTCGAAATGAAGCCCTCTCGAAAAGAAGTCCATCCAAAGTTCGCCAAAAAAAAAAAAAAGCCCAGGGCTTCAATTCGATGTTTTACGGTAAAATATATAGAATGTCAAATTACAAAGAAAATTTAGTTGTTTCATAAAATTGTTACACGCTATCGCCAACAGTTTTCGGTGACGCTAATTGATTTTAATTTTATTTGTAACATCTTCAGCTCTTTAGCCTGCTTGCTGTGTATTATGAAACCTGAATGAATACAAATACTGTACATGTGTTATAAATATCTTCGCAAAAATGTCACACTGTATGAGAACTTGTGATAGTTTCATTTTCATTTGTTGTCTCAAAACATAAAATACCAAACACGAATACAGTAACATACAACTCTGGTTCTTAAATAATTTGAAGGGCCAAACAAATTATTTTTAGGGTTGATCTGACAGGTCAAAGATAATCTCAGTCGAGTGGAAAGCAATTTTTATACATCTGGGTAAAACTATTTCCGCCAATATAGGTCTACAGTATTTGAAAGTTCTTTCTTTTTTCCACAATTTTGAAGTTATAGGGGCATAATTTTTAATTGTATTTTCCTACACTTAGCGATCACGACTCAAAACTGGGTTGCGGGAAATTTCTGTGTGGACATGTCATCAGTTCAGCAGTCGTCTGTCAAAATACAAAAAGTTTTTCGCAAGTACAGTACGCATGCAACACTAGCGAAGTGTATTTTTATGAACACATTCTGTTGATACACCAACTTTTTTTACCCCTGTGAAAAAAAAAACAACAAATCAGTCTAGTTAACAGAACAAAATACAGAGATGGAACTTGGCGGCACAAAAGTCAAGGTGGTGCTGTTACTGTATGACTTGAAAAGAAGGATGTTGACAAAATACAATGATCAGAACAAAACACAGAGGCAGAACTTTGAGGCATATACGTTCCTGTATATGACTTGAAATATTTGCAAGACAGTCAAAAGTATTTTTAAAAGCACTGTTCTTTGGTTCACTACCGGTAGCTGTTAATTATCTTGTAAAATATTAAGTAGGCTTATTGAAGATAAAACCCAATAGACTTATTGTCAAGAAGACGTACCTATACATTATCATCTTGCTCACTTTCAAACCACTCCGTGCACACTACCCAGGGGTTGCATTTTCGTCTTTACTTTATTAAAAATGTATTCATTCATGTTTTAAATGTTATTTTTACATAATTTGTTTTTCCACATGCAGGGGCGAATCCAGAGATGTCCAAGGGTGTGGGGTGGGGGGCGAAATTTGTGCCGATCGAGACAACAATGTCCTAGGGGGTCCGAGAGCATGCCCCTGCGAAATGTTTGTGTTTTAGACGCCGGAAATAACATTTGAGGTGTTGTGGGCGATCATTTTTTTCTTTTTTTCTTTCTTTTTTTCTTCTTTTACCTCCCAAAAGGGGGGACGGGGGCCAGACCGCCCCCCCCCCCTTAAATCCGCCCCTGCACACGGGCCAAATTAAATCACTGTTAACTGTTTGGCCCACCTGTTAGGGTCCATGCGAGCATGGCCTGCCCACTCCCACTTTGTTTAGAGACATTTTTTCAGATACATCTTTAATCTTTGTTGCCTTATATCTTCATTTTTCCACTATTCCACCACATTCGGACACCATAAGGCCAATTGGTAAACTCACGATTAAATTGGGTAATACGCAACCCGCAATGAATGACAAATCACATGATTGACAGTAACTACGTTTATCATATTACAGTATAAAACACAATTTCCGGGTAAAAAAAATGTTGCTGGCGTTATGCAATGACAACTCAAGTGATTAAAGAATGAAAGCTCGCAAACCAACTAGTACTTCAACAAATGATGCAACTATCGATCTGCTGTCGATACGTATTACTGTACTCTGTATACTGAAGTGCTGTTGCTGTGAGGTTGCATCACGTAAACATGAATTCAAAATAAAATTATGAAATAGGTCTACAAATTATGAATATTTTAATGTCACAACTTGCTAATTTATGATATAATGATTATTAAATATTACTATTAATATTATTAGGCCCTATTATTATTATTATTATTATTAGGCCCTATTATTATTATTATTATTATTATTATTATTATTATTGTGTACTACAGTATTATGGGCCAATTGGTATTGTTAGGCCAAATAACAAAAAATTATTTTGTGTTGGCCACGCCCGACCGACCAAAATGTTACGAAATTCCAGGTCGGCATCATAGTTTTTGTCTAAAACGAGAACATTGTCTAAACTCCATGGTCTTAAGCGCTCCGTTTGAATTTTCCAATTTCCCATAAGCACCCCTTCAATTTTCATATATTTTCATAAGTGCCATATATATATATATATTTATGAGCAAATAAAGCACGCTAGGTGGCCAAGGCGTAGGCCTAGTCTATTTTTCTGGATGGTACACGCTACGAACCCAAAATAATTGTTGTATTGTTTGTGTATTTTCTACCTTTTAGACGTAAACACATTTTGGTTATTGAAAAAAAAAAGGTTTTCTTACCCACCTATCTATTTTTTTAAATTATTTTCCCAAAACGTGGCCAACACAAACATTTTTTTTTTTTTTGGGCCTTATAATCACATTGTGTTAATCTTTATAATGAATGAGTTAACATGCAGTGGTAGATCCTGCATTTTTTTGACGGGATAGCAATGAAGGCCTGTTGGTCCAAGGGGAATGGTTTATGGTCCTGGGGAGTTTTTTGGGCATTTCCTTACCTATGTGTGAGTTCTCAGTTATAGTTGTGCTCCGGATCCGCCACTTTTATGGCAATCCATGAATTAATTAATAATTTTTCTTCCTTAATTCGAAAATATATAAAATAGAATTTCGTCAATGTTAATTCGTTAGAAAAATACGGACACAAAAGGCAGTACTGTATTATGCTGCGGATCAAAATCAGCATTATTTAAGCAAAAGGGGAACTAGCGCGCTCTTCCTGGGTCGGATGTTGATATGAATTTACTGGTAAAATTTTAAATATACGAGTGCTCCGGACGCCTGGTCCCCAATCATGGTGGCGTTGAGGTGCTGTGCACTCTCACGTACCCCATAGCGACAAATCCTGCTCCACCCCTGGCTCTTGAGTCCCCTTTCCCCACCCATCTTGGGAGAATAACAAATTATATGTATTTTTTACATATTACTAGACTTAAAATCTATTAAACAAGCCTACGAAACTAAATTGTCATAGTTGCCATGGGGCTTCGCTAAAGCTCACCCCCATCTCCCCCCCC
>NW_022693357.1:0-2378 GCF_011630105.1 Anneissia japonica | reverse complement strand
GTCCAACCAAGCCCACTACAGGCACTCGCCGGCCATGGGACCCCGTCATGGAAATCCTGGCGCCACGTCCCCTAACCCAGGTTTCTTTCTGAAACCCCCCTGAAAAATTCATGGCATTGTGCCAACAGTTATTTTCAGATCTGGATTTTCCAAAATATAGAATATAACTGACGTTTTGGATAAACCTCTCTGACTGTCTGCTGATCCCTTTGTGCTGTAGACCTTGTTGCTCTGGATCTACCTACATGCTATAGGTATCTTTATGGCAATATATTGTATTTGAGTATGGTCATGTTCGTGGTGGCTATGTTTTTAGAAGTTGGATGGGGTAAAACACAGGATGGAACAGACTGCCAACACAACACATATCCAAGCAACAACTCTGATCCAATAAAGTACCGTAGCCTATCACTGCAAACACCGTAGACCTATATAGTGGTTGCTTTTTGCTGAATTGAGAAAGGTAATTGATTTTGTTACAAAGTATGTCTGGTAGCTGGCTCCAGGGAGTTGTTATAGTCACTATAACAACTCCCTGCTGGCTCAAATGTGTAATCTGCATGTACCCTGTAATTTTCACCCCAGCATTTTTATGTCATATATATATATACAATATATATATATATCAGTGCAGCGGCCATGGCTACATTACGATTCACTAGCCTAAAAACGATTGGATATCTATTGTCCTATAACATCCAATCAGAATTAGGCATGGAACGCCAAATGGGCAATTTTCAAACATTGTGGATTTTCAAGCACCAAGTTTGTTGGCACTCTCTGTTTACAAACGCAGACGAATTTCAAGCACTTAATAGGCCTTTTCACGAATCGGTAGACATCTTGAAGTAATGACAAACATTGCGAATCAGCGGTGCGTAACCAACAGAAATAAGATAAGCTTTTGGGCTGATTTTCTGACATCATGTTATTTAAAAAATCATAATCCATAACTGGGCGTCGTATCCAAAAACTTTTTCCAGCAAAATGTTCTTAAAAGACTAGTCTACACTACTATATGATTGGGAAAAAAATGAATGATGAATGAAAAATGTTTTTGACCTCTGAAATCAAGATGTAAAAAGAAAAGCCTATCTAAGCACGGTAGTGTATTAAAATAGGTTTATGCATTACAGTAGTAATACTCAGGACTAGCATTGTTTTAGTTACCATATGAGAGTTTCCTGCGTTAAAAACATGAATTACTATACTATACTTCTTTATAAAACATAAATGGTACTTTATAATAAAAGAAATCTGTATAATCGGTACCTGGAACAGTTTTTCATTCCTGATGATGACATAATTAATGTCGAAATATTGAATCCCAACACGATGGCGTGTATTTCAATACTTGGAATATGTATTATACTTTCTTATCTGGAACAGTAACAACACTAAAGTACTATGCTACTGCATTGTAATGCCTAGGCCTATTTTAATACACTACTTAGATAGGCTTTTCTTTTTCCATTTTGATTTCAGAGGTCATAAACATTTTAAAATTTGTTTTCAATCATATAGTGGTGTGCACTTTCGTTTGACAAACACAGTCGATTTTTGAGCACACTCGGTTTTCAGACACAAAAATCAACGTGTGTGCTGACTTGAAATGCGTATGAACGAAAACAATAATGTTTTCTTTGCCAAGAGTCGCGAGTAGGCCTACCGTTAATCAGGGGTGGCACCAGACTCTAATCTTCCTTCTTCACTTCTCCACTTTTTGTCGGGAAGAAACCCCACAATTCGTTGGGGAGAAAAAATATGTTCTTTTACGTAGTAAACTCTAATATTGATTAAATAGTAATATTAATATTAATTATAAAAATTCATACGTAGTGGTTTCTGATAAACAGTTTTAAAAACTTCTACACTACAAAATTTTTTCTCACTCACCAGAGAGCTTCAATTCGCAGAACTACCCGGCATCTTCAGTAGTTTTAGTTACAGTGTTTATCTAGTGTGGCTCATTGGATGTCATAGATGTTGATGACGTCATTGAGATTACCCTCAGCCCCCTTGTCTTGTTCTGCAAGCCTTGTTTCAAGTTTACGACTAGATTCGCCATATAACTGGTGTCACAGTCCTTATACAAGAATGTTGTGTACCACCCCTGACTGTTTCTCCAATGCAGTTCTATCCTTAGGTGTTAGGTCCCTTCCAATTGTGTTCAAAGGTCTAAATGTGCAACACCTGCTTAGATAAAGGTTCCTCTAAACATTTCTGAAAGCTCCCCGACGTTTGAAATAAGTGGAAATGTTCTTGCTGGTATTATTTTGTTTGTCCCTTGGGTCAACTTGTTTTTTCTAGGACGCACACGATGGACCGTCCATAAATATTAATCTAATATTGATTAAATAACCATTTGAAACTACTAA
>NW_022693356.1:0-1191 GCF_011630105.1 Anneissia japonica | reverse complement strand
CAAATAAAAATGCATCATTAATTGACATTATGGTACTTAGTAATCCAGAAAAGATGTCAGATAGTTGTGTCATTCATGTTGGAATGAGCGATCATTCAATGACGTATGTTATTTTGGGTAAAAAAACAAAATATAAAAATATGAATAATAGAAATAATAATAATAATAATAATAAAGCAAACCCTCAAAAACACCGATATAAAACTACAAGATGTTTTAAAAAATTCAATGAAAGCACTTTCCTATCTGACCTCTCATCAGTTGACTGGAATATTATATTAAACAATGGTGAGGTTAGTGATAGCGCAAAACGTTTTGAAAACATTTTTGTGAGTATAATTAACAAACACGCTCCTCTAAAAAAACGAAGGGTACGCAAAACCGCAGCACCATGGCTCACTGACGACAATATTGTATTGATGCGTAAGCGTGATAACTTAAAGGCTCAGTATAATAAAACTAAAGACGAAACTATTTGGAATGAGTTTAAAAAGTGTAGAAATGAATGTAATAAATGTATTCGTAAAAATAAAGTTGATCATGTAAAAAATGGCATAATGGAAAGTAATAACGATATGAGAAAAACTTGGAAGACTATCAGAAATGTCATTCCTAACAACAAGCGTAAACAATGTATAAAGGAAATCAAAGATGATGGAAATACTTATACAACTAATTATGACATAGCTAATGCAATCAATAAATATTTTTCTGAAAACTCTCGCCAAAAAAAATGAAGAGTTTGTAAGTCATGAAACAATTGACTATTCTGAAGACTATGAAAAATATACAGATAAAACCTTTGATTTCCAACATATTTCAATTGAGTTTGTTTCCAATTACTTAAATAGTCTTCCAACGAACAAGGCAACGGGATATGATAAAATCCCCGCAATAATGCTTAAAATTGCATCTCCTATAATTGCGCCGGTAATTGCATATTTAATCAATCATTCTTTTACAACGTGTTCCTTCCCAAAAAATTGGAAAATTGCTAAAGTTCTCCCACTATTCAAAGAAGGAGACACCTCAAATCCAGGCAATTATCGACCCATATCAGTGCTTCCTGTAATATCAAAAATGATCGAAAAAGCCGCGCATGATCAACTTTACACATATTTAAATAAAAATAAATTACTTTATGTCACTCAATCAGGCTTTAGGCCGTCATACTCAACGTCCACTGCACTC
>NW_022693355.1:127572-131444 GCF_011630105.1 Anneissia japonica | reverse complement strand
CCCCCGCCATAAATTATATCCTAGAGCCGCCACGGACTCGTGGGTACCAAAGGTAAACTTAGCAAAGGGTTACCGGCTTAACACCCAGCCTCTTGAAATTCCCGGTAACATCATGCGGAAAATCGTGGCACTGTGACACAGGATAGTCCAGGGAATTTAACTACCAGTTCCACCCCGGTTATTTCCCACACTTGTGCTACAAAGTCCTCGCAAGTATACCCTATATGCTGCAACTCCCCCACCCTATATGGTGGGTGGGTGGAGGAGACACAAAATGAAGTTCACGCCACCACGCCCACTTCAGCCCCACCATGGTTGGTGTAAATAAGTGGTAAATAATCGAGCTCTCCTTTCACCACTGAAAGCCTAGCCTCCCACCACCCCGGTCGAGAAAAAAATTAGATCTTTTGGGGATTTTTTTTTTTTATATATTGAAAGATAATAAAATGTTGTGTTAATTATTTGATTATTTATTTAAAAAGGATAATTACAGCGCCCAAGATTTGATTTTTGCTGGAAATTCCCCAACAGGGGTCTAAGTGGGAGTCCAGAAGTCCCCGACGGGGGTCCCTTTCCACCACCCCCGCTAGCACCTCCCCTGGCACAGCGCCGCCCCTGACACTTGCGCTACCAAGTCCTCGAAAATATACTCAGTAAATGCGGCATCTCCTTGTATAGAAATAGTTAAGAGTGAGCCCCACCCCCACCCCCCCGGCGGAATATCAACCAAGAGTCGCCCTAAATTTTACAAAACGAAATATAAATAAGAAATAAAAGAAGTTACATTCAATCGAGTCTAAAGGTGACATTTTCGGCCATTTAGAAGTGCCATGGACATAAAAGAAATTCTTACCTCAGCCCTGCTCAGCCCAAACCATGATGGGGCTGCGCATGGAGGGAAGAAGGTTCTATCTTCCATGTCCCCAGGGGTCCGCGAATGCAAAAAGATTGGGAACAACTGCTGTAGATGATGGCCGGAAATGGCACTCTCAGACTTAATTTGGATACGCAATACCGTACTTTGTTTCTATTTTTTTTTAAAATAATTTTGAATATTTCTTGGTGTGGAGGGGGGGGGGGGAGGCAGTTGCATTCTCCATGCGACAGCTCTAAAATTGCATTTGTTCTAAAATAAAGAGTAGTTGACCATCTTATGAATTACTATTAATAATAATAATAATATTATTAAGCGCCGGTGTACGGTATCCGTTTCAAAGGCTCATTGCGCGCCTCCACAAGAAAGTCGAAATAATATGAAGAAAGGAAATTAAGAAAAAAAACCAGATACAGTTTTAAAAGCAGAACAAACACAGGCGATCATCCCAAACCATCTTTCCACCAGGGATTTTATTCCGGGACCCTGATTGAGGCTCTAGACATCCCCTTCTTTTGGACCCCGGTTAGATCCTAATTCGCATATAAAAGTTTCTCGATATATACCGACGCTGGTGGCGCTCTCCAAAATTAGCTAATACTAGGATATAATTAGAGGCTTTGGCAAGTCTATATTAATTCCTATCGAAATAGTACACTTTCATACATTTTATTTACCCACATGACAATCGAATGCTAACCTAACTTGTTCACGCTATTTCAATCTACTAGTCCGACCCAATACCATGTATTTATTAAACCTAATTCATTTCGTGGTATGGATACTGTACGGTAGTGTAATAATTAATATACCGTACTCGCGCGAATAAGCGCCCCGTTTGAATAAGTGCCCTCCTCAATAACATCATAAGATTTTCTTTTTAGGAACTCAATAATCCAATCAATCCTGGGACTGTGGTGGTTGGCATGATTGCAGCTGCAGAGTGGCAACACATTCTTCTTAGGTCAATATCAAAATGAGGATATTTCTCTTGGACAGATGAGAGCTCCGATCCCTGGACAGACAGTATTATTTCCAACTTTACTCTTTTTACATATTTGTCTATGCCTAGTCCTACTGCTTTTTTTCTTTTTCCGACCTTTAGTACATTCTCATCAGAGTTTTCAAGAAAAAATACAATGATAATGCCATCCTGCTAATCTCAATCGGCCGATGGCCAACAAACTAACCATACCCACCACCACTAATTGCATCTATTTTGCTGTTATGTACGTAAATATTCACAGCATTCTTGTCATGAGCCATGTTTTCTGGAAAATTATCTTTTCCGCCTAACCACCATTCGTAAGGTCCTTAAATAATCTTTTTTCATTCAAAAAGTGCCTCTTGAATTTAATAATTTCCCATAAGAACCCCTTTTCATCTATTTCCATAAGCGCCCAATCAATTTCCACTCTGTTTTCATAAGCGCCCCGTTCGAATAAGCGCCCCTCAGAAAGCGCATAAAATATTTTAAGCGCCCGGGCGCTTATTCGCTTGAGTACGGTATGCAATATTTTGTAATGGTGATATAACAAGAAGTGTGAAATACTATTCTGTTGTATCAGCAACATTGTCCATACAGTGCGATAACTGTATACGATGTTCAGTTTGGGGCACTCATTCATATATTATGTTGTTGGTACTTTGTTATAATTATTTTTCTGTTCCTAAATATTTTCTCAATATTTTTCTCTTCCAGGAAATGGATGTCAAATGTCAGGAAAGGATGTCCACTCTCGATCGTGGAAGGGTAACAGAACTTTCCAAATTATATAGACAAAATGTTATCACTCATCAAGTTTCCTGCAAAAATTCTGGATATGAAATTAATAAAAATGTAATGCGAATTTTTATTTTTAAAATATTTTCTTCTGAATAATTCTAAAAAATCTACCACCCCTGATATAAAAAAATATGAGAAAAAGTGGTCCGTCAAAACCGGTGCGGTGGTTCCGACGGCCGTGTGCACCAAGTTTTGACATAATTGCCAGCAGAACTTTCAATACACTGCCTCAGTTTATATTATTTCAGTGGGCCTCAGATAAATTTTCTTGCTAATGAACAGGCGACTACATAATACCATCCTTGTATTCCTGTGCATAAAAATCAGTATTTACACGCTTTATCTGCTTAAAATACCACGTAACAATCAAAACACAGGTAAACACAGTTCAATTAACATGTTTATTTCTTTCATTGTATAGAAGTTAACAAAGTAAAATGTTATTCATAAAGAAAATCAGAAGCATGTCACCTTAATTCACTACATAATACCATCCTTGTATGCCTGTGCATAAAAATCAGTATTTACACACTTTATCTGCTTAAAATACCACGTAACAATCACAACACAGATAAACACAATTCAACTAACATGTTTATTTCTTTCATTGTATAGAAGTTAACAAAGTAAAATGTTATTCATTAAAGAATAATACATAATATAATAAATCAGCAGTATAAGTGTTTCAGAAAATTGTCACCTTAAGAGCTTTAACTGGCTATAAAAGCAAAGAACTTATGGGCCCCCAGGATCAGCAGGTTTTTTTGCCAGGACCAAATCAGCCGAGCTGGGCCCATAGTGAGCAGATAGTGTAGTGGACATCAAAATATGTCCTAAACTTCACTGGGGTCCTAAGCTACCCCAGGGTCCCATGGTGGAAGGGCCCTAAGATGCCTTAGCCAGGGCCTCAGGCTTCCTTGTATTACACCTGTTGTTATGGCTATAAATAACATTTGTGATGGGCGAGCCAAGAAATATACAAGAGAATCAACTATATTAAAAATAATTAAATGGTTTCTTTTCTTTTTTTTATATTCTCTACCAATCATTTATTCTTTTATGTGAGTAGCCCCACCTTTATTCCTAATTCAAAATCTTATTTTTCATCATGTTTCTCTTTCATTTTCACATCGTAAATAATCATTTCAGTTCATATAAATCTCAGGTTTTTTTTCTCATTTTTACTTTTGATTCAAAATACTGACTGTATAC
>NW_022693355.1:103588-127244 GCF_011630105.1 Anneissia japonica | reverse complement strand
GAAGTGTGAAATACTATTCTGTTGTATCAGCAACATTGTCCATACAATGCGATAACTGTATACGATGTTCAGTTTGGGGCACTCACTATTTTGCATTCATTTATATATTATGTTGTTGGTACTTTGTTTTTTCTGTTTCCAAATATTTTCACAATATTTTTCTCTTCCAGCGAGGCAGACAATGAATCCACAAATGTCAGGAAAGGATGTCCACTCTCGATCGTGGAAGGGTAACAGAACTTTCCAAATTATATATAGACAAAATGTTATCACTCATCAAGCTACCTGCAAAAAATTCTGGATATGAAAAATATGAGAAAAAGTGGTCCGTCAAAACCGGTGCGGTGGTTCCGACGGTCATGGTTTTGACATAATTGCCAGCAGAACTTTCAATACACAGCCTCAGTTTATATTATTTCAGTGGGCCTCAGATAAAATTTCTTGCTAATGAACAGGCGACTACATAATACCATCCTTGTATTCCTGTGCATAAAAATCAGTATTTACACGCTTTATCTGCTTAAAATACAACGTAACAATCAAAACACAGGTAAACACAGTTCAATTAACATGTTTATTTCTTTCATTGTATAGAAGTTAACAAAGTAAAATGTTATTCATAAAGAAAATCAGAAGCATGTCACCTTAATTCACTACATAATACCATCCTTGTATTCCTGTGCATAAAAATCAGTATTTACACACTTTATCTGCTTAAAATACCAGGTAACAATCACAACACAGATAAACACAGTTCAACTAACATGTTTATTTCTTTCACTGTATAGAAGTAAACAAAGTAATACCGTATGTTTTTCATTAAAGAATA
This sequence comes from Anneissia japonica, assembly GCF_011630105.1. Classification (NCBI taxonomy): domain Eukaryota; kingdom Metazoa; phylum Echinodermata; class Crinoidea; order Comatulida; family Comatulidae; genus Anneissia; species Anneissia japonica. Next base: position 126,415 of record NW_022693355.1, on the reverse strand, counting down.
ATACATAATATAATAAATCTGCAGTATAAATATTTCAGAAGCTTGTCACCTTAAGAGCTTTCACCGGCTATAAAAGCAAAGAACTTATGGGCCCCCAGGATCAGCAGTTTTTTTTGGTTTTTTTTGCCAGGACCAAATCAGCCGAGCTGGGCCCATAGTGAGCAGATAGTGTAGTGGACATCAATGTTCTAACTTCACTGAGGTCCTAAGCCACCCCAGGCTTCCATGGTGAAGAGCCCAAAGATGCCTTAGCCAGGGCCTCAGGCTTCTTTGTATTACACCTGTTGTTATGGCTATAAATAACATTTGTGATGGACAAGCCAAGAAATATACAAGAGAATCAACTATATTAAAAATAATTAAATGGTTTTCTTTTTTTTTTTTTTATATTCTCTACCAATGATTTATTCTTTTATGTGAGTAGTAGACCTACGACTTAAATGTCTCAAAGACGGCACACTTTTGAAACTTGCATTTTAGCCCTCCAGCTGAAACACAAGGAGAGCAGTGATGGGAATTGAACCGGTGAACAAGAGATCTCCACAGTTCAGCGCACACACAGTGGCTACCTCCAGGTTAGCCGACTGAGCTAGCTGCTCTCTACAGGAGCTTGAGGGCAGTATATTATTACTTGAGATGATCAGGTAGGATAGTTCAAATATGCTGTGCATCAGTCATAAATTAGCATATCCCTCATTTTTTCTAAGTACATGGAATTTACACTGTATAGCAGTTTGTAATTTGAGTACAGGAATTCGCACTCAAAAGGAAAACACAGACTATAACAGTTTTAAAGTTTAAAAACTTTCTTGTGTTTTTTTTTTTTTGTTGTTCAATGTTTCTCCTCTTCTAATTGCTTTTGATCTATTGGTCTTAAAAACACCAAGTGTTAAAAGACCTTTTACAGGAAAAATCAATAAACGTAATTCTGTCTTTTCTATAGAAAAATGTATACAATGCACAGTTGAACTTGCCTAAGTTGAATCCAAAATGCCACTGAAATATTGTTTGACTTAATAAAATTCAATTTAAAGATTGTTAATTAATGGAAAACACAATAATTTGGCAATAAGTGGCAATCCTTTCACATGACAAACACAGAAACAAGATGCTCTACATAAACTAAGTCTCATTATGAGAATTATGGAGTGAAGCTTGTTTGGTTGTGAGAAAACATCCTGTTACAGAGGCAGGAATTGAACCCAGGACCCTAGGATTGGAAGGCAATCTTCACTACCAAGCTACAGTTTCCCCCCTCAAATAAAAGACCACTTTTGAGTCCGGGGTTTCCATGGTCTTTAGCAGCTTTGGTCTCTAATTAGAATAATAAAGATAAAAGACATCGGTTAATTTGGGACCACAGAAACGTGGTCTTTAATTGGAAGGGTGTTAAATTAGAGAGAGATCTGTATTCAACTCCCCGCTTGCCATTTTCTCCATACAGTTAATATTTATCTTCCAGGACATAAGGCGTAATGCACCACTGCCATTCACCGTCTTGGCTTGCCTCCACTACCACGATTTCACAAGTTGGATCTACTTTGGCATACACATCAAACGTATTCCCTGCTTGGCCTTGTAGTATAAACTTTGCATATGTTTTATCATTTTTATCAAATATTTCGAAGACCTGTGAAAAAACAAGACATAGTTGTTTTCGTGTTGTCTTTTTCTGTACTAGGATTAGTTTGGATTGGATTTATTCGGTATAAAATACAAGAAGGATGAACCATGAAAGTCAGAAGACTTATTTGGGGTGTTTCTGGTAGCGCCTAAAGCCAGGCACTCACTGCAGTGCATGGCGGTTGGACGACTGTCAGCTGACAAATCCAACTGTAATCCCTTTGAGTGCTGGATTATGCAATGCCAACTCAGACTGCCGATTGTTGATGGCAGTCTGAATGGATCATCATTAACAGCGATCTGTTGTGCAGCGATCTGTTGCGCGCTTTGTGGCGTTGCATTCTCCGACAACCTTTGGGACAATACCTAATCTTTTTCGAAGAGTGCAACATGTTTGTAATTAACATGGGCAAAAGTGAACACAAGACCAACTGCTGAAACATCTCCACAGACAATGTACAGTACTTTCAAAACTTGCTTTCTTCAGTATTGATAAGAAACCCAACACAAAACTAATCAGTTGTTTAACTTTAGAGGTATTTTTTATCTAAAACATGTTTTCAGATACCTTAATTTGAAAATGATCTTACTTCAGTTGTACTTGATTCAGCTTTCGCATATATCTATAAGTTATTTTTCATGCTTAGTACCACCAGACTCATTTTGTGATGACATTCACAAATATTATAAGAAATATTTGACTAACTAGAGTATAATAGATCATACCTTAGAGCTTATGGCTTTAGCAAGCTCCCCATACGTCATTGTAGCAGAATTACCAACACGGACTTGTTTATCAAACACTTTTATGTTAATGTAAGTACCTAATAAAAAGAAAATAGTTCATCAAACACTTGTATGTTAATGTAAATACCTAATAAAAAAGAAAATTTTTTTTTTTTTTTATTAAATTATATATGATGCATATGTCTTTAAAGCAAAATTGGTAGCCTATAATCTGAATGTTTAAATTGCTAAGATGTAGTCTATAATTTTATATTGAATCCCTCGTTACTATGAAAACAAATTTGTGATGCATTGGTACCAATCTACATTCCTTTGAAAAATTTTACCTGAAAAATTTCTGCTGCTTTGTGATTCTGTTCTGCAACGTGGAACAGGTTCTCTTATACCTTGGGTGGTAAGAAGGTTTCCTACTATGTTTCCTGACGCTGTTCCGATTCCAGAGGTGGTATTTTCAATCTACAAAAGTTAAATAAACAATACTATTATGGGACTATAAACCTTAGTTTATGGAAGGCAACTAGTTATCTTCAGGAATGAAAATCTCATATGGAAGGTAGTTACGTATAACTGTCTTCAGGAAACTGTAAGAAACCATAAACTTTCTTGAAAAAAAAACAAAACACCCAACTGTTAAGTTCTCTAAAGATCTGTGTAAGCTGAACTTGCTTAAGTCGAATACAAAATGCCATTTAAATATTGTTCGACTTAGATAAAATTTGACTTACTATTGTTGATTAATGGAAGAAACAACAATTTGGCATGTAAAATAAGAAATTATTTGACTTAGGCACAGTCAACTCAGGCAAGTTTAACTGTATATGGAACAAGCTAAGCGTTAATTATTCCAAAGGTGGCAATATCTATCTAAAAAAGTTCGCAAAAAAATGTTTATGGAATGATGATGATAATATTAATAATGACGATGATGATGGCAGCAATTAAAATGATGGTAACGATTAGGATGGTGATTTTTGGAGCCAGGATAATACTGATGATGTTGTAGATGATAATGAAGATGGTGGCTGAAAAAATGTTGAATTGATTAAAAGTAATAAGGAATATACTCAAAATGAGATTATGATTGTGAACAACAATAATAATGATGATAATGAATGAAGGTATGATGATGATGAGAATGATGAATAACACTATGATCTTAGAACAGGGATAAACAAATGAATACATAATAAATTACCTCCAGCTGTTCAGCTTGAAAATGGTCGATTGGGATAGCTAATTCTGTAAAAACAAAACATCCAACAAGTATAGAGTGAAAATATCGTTCATGTTGTATATTTTAGATATGATGTCCAAAAAAGAAAATAAAAAACCATCAGCCAACTGATACTAAAATTTAGGATGCTTTTGTAGTTTCTAAACATTCTGAAAAACTTATATTGGGTTTCTAAAGCGCAAATGGGCATGATAGTTTATTCTTATAACTCTGCTGCTTGCGATAACTAGCAGCCCTTGCAGATGCTGTTGATTCATAGTCAGGTGTTGATGGAAGAAACTGAAATAAATCTCCAGAAACACTTGATTGAGAACTGGAGCGTCGGTCAGGTGTTACTACTGGTGTACCTGTTGATCCTGATGTTCCACATCTGTAGGATTTGTCAGAAGATCTTGGTGTAGCAGGTAATCCTGGGCTATCAGATAGTTCTGGATGTGGCTCTGGTTCTGTTTCAGGTCCTGGCCCATACAGGTCCTCATCATCAAGCTGCTCATCATTGCAATTGAGGTGGCTAAATTTGTCAATGACATCATCCAACTCTGTGGAAAAACCTTGAGTGAAGTGTCCCAGTGCAGGATCTTGGGGTGGAATTGTTGGTGGAGTTGGTGCTTGTCCAAGAGGGTGGGAGAAGGTACGATTTTCAAGCCGTTGTGAACCATCATAAGGGCTGCAACTGTAGCGTTGTACTAGTGACACCTGGTCGATGTCACCAGTACATTCAAGGACTTCTGCTGGTGGCATCTGGTTGATCTCACAATCTCCCACATCTCCTGAATGTGGATTTTCTTCTTGTCGAAGAGGTTCCAAAATACAAGAAGTATAACGATCTTGTAATGAATCAGGAGGGGGTATTGGAAATCTTTTAGTGTCCATTTCACCATCTTCCATCCCATTATCTGAAAGGAAGAAAATAAAATGAGGTTGTTAACTACAACAACGTATTGAGAATGCGGACAAGCAAAGATAAAGTTCTAATGAAATAATAAAATTATCAATTTTTCAATAAAAAGTTATTGGCAATTTTATATATTATTAAAACAAATTTAGTTAAAGCCATTCTCATGGTCGACAACAGACAAAATTCAAGTTATTTTTATGGCAAGCACAATGATTTGGTTGTTACATTAACAACCAGACGAAATCAAACAATTAATCAATCAATCAATCAATCACTCTGTGATGGAACAATATTGTTTACTGTGTCTTTTCTTGTCTACTTATTCTGCATAGGTACAACATATACAGATTTAGCATTTCCGAACAAGTGTGGCCTGCTAATACTTTATAAGCTGTATATTCAAATATTACATCACACTCCACTGCAGCATTGGTGTTGTTTAGACATGCTGGATAGGCTGAGGCTTTGATATCTTAACCGTCATTTTAGGCATTTAACATGAGTTCTTTATAAACCAATATTGTATGTGTGCAAAATGTGTTATAATATTTGTATGTGTGCAAACTGCTGTTTTTTGCTCACTCAGTTTTCACCACGCCATTAAATAGTATAAATGAAGGAAGAAAGCTACTGTTGACACCATGGCCTTGTGTAAATATTTTGTGTCTAGACTCAACCAGCCTCAAGGAACATTTAAATGAAAGATTTCTCACTATTGTTACAATAAATAATAGGAAAATTGACAAACCCAAAAACACTGGATGTCCAAGGAGTTGAGAAGCAGTTGGCCTTGTATCAGTATCTCCAAAACCTACTATAAGAAAACCCCTAATAGCGGGATGTAAAGTTACTGGGATGTCTTCCACAGGAGGGGGTCTTGTTCCAACCTATTTAGATACACAAACAAAATCATGATATAAAATAGTTACAAACACATACAAACAATTATTGTAATCATATCTCCAAATAAATAATTGTTTTAGCAAGTTTGAAAAAAATGCATCAACACTTACAAGATCCACAAACGATTTCGAAAGTGGGAAACGTTTTATCCATGGTGGACTACCAGTGAACAGGTTGATAGCCGAGCAAATTGTACTCCACACATCGATGGTAGCATTGAATGCTTCACATCCTGAAAAAAACATACAAGTAAAGAATCAAGAAATCAGGGAATCTAGGAATCTTTATTGTTGAAAATACAACATGATACAATCAAAATTTGAATCCAAGGAGCTTAATGGACAAAAGATAAAGGTAAAATACATATTAAGTGTTGCAGTATATTACAGACATTAAACTTAAAATATATAAAAAATAAACAGAACAAACAGAGCATGTATAAGTAAATATAAAGCCTGTAAAAAGTTGATTATTGCAAGAAAGATATTTCAAACGGACTGATTAGTTCTTACTTTAATAATTATCAATTAAAATGCAATATCTTGAAATGTTCAAGTTCATTGGCTCTACTGTAAGCAAACTTACGACAGACTTCAGGTGCCATAAACAGCTTTGTTCCTCTTGGTTTTGAAACTTTTTGCTGACCATTGTTGTTAAGTTCCATGGCCAAACCCCAGTCAATGAGAACAATATCACCTTTGTAGGTCAGAAGAATGTTAGCAGCTGTCAGGAAAAAAGAGACATAATGAAAAATTAAACCAATGTAAGACAAGGTGTAATGCATGTTATCATGATGTTCAGAATTATTAAAACCAATGAAGACGAAAAGAGCAATCTATTTGAAACATCAATATACTCTCAACACAACAGTTTGTATCAGAACTATATACAGTATGTGGCGTACCACAAATTTATGTTTTCAGCATTTTTTAATGGGCCGCAACTTTTAAACAGTTTGTTAGAATAAGTTTGGAAATTGATCAGTGAAATGAGTTCTGTAGATTTAATAATAATAACAAAATCCAAAATAATCCAATTTGAATTGTCTCAATGGGATAACAGTAATGTGGAAATTGTGAATAGAAGGACTGGACAGTACTTACGTTTTATATCCATGTGGACAATGTTCATGGAGTGGATATATTCCAAGACGCACAGAAGTTGCTTGATCCACTTTACGATGATAATATGATCACAGCGAGGAAGTTCAGCAATCCTAACAGACAGTGGTCTAGATGGAATGTACTCACTGATCATCAGGATGTCGTTGCCATGACGAACAACACCCCACAGAGGTACGATGTATTTGTGCTCCAGCCTCATCCAGATGAGAACCTCAGTCACCACAAAATGTTTAATGGGAACCTGCACAATAGGAAGTATGTAAAACATTGGCAGGACATAAGCTGTAGTTTGGTGTTTAATAATAATAATAATTTGCGATTTGTATAGCGACTCCCGTTAGACCAACCTCGAGGCACTTCACAACAACGGAAGGAAACGGACAAGAGAATAAAAAACCATGAACCTAGACTAACAAAGAAAAAAGAAAACGCCTTAACGAACCAAACCAACACCGCACCGTTTATCGGCAATTTAAGGCGTAAAGCCCGCCGATGCATGACTCACAGGTGCTCAAGTGATGGCGGTGTCTAGCTAAGTAGTTAAAAGAAGGAAAAAAACAAAATAGTGGTAAAAAGTGTCTTAAAGGAATTCAGCAAAACATTCAGTGAAGAGGTGAGTTTTGAGTTGTGTTTTAAAAAGCTGAAGTGAGTCGGCGTTCCTGATTTCATCTGGAAGTGCATTCCATAAGGTAGACGCCGCAGAGGTGAATGCCCGTGAGCCGTATGTGATGGTAGTGCTTTTCGGAACTTTTAGAAGATTCTTAGAAGCGGATCGGAGAGAGCGTGCTTGCGTGTAAGGAGTCAGGAGTTCGGTGATGTATTCTGGAGCGAGATTAACATCATACTGATGAACTTTATAAGTCGACTTGAGAAAGATGGAAACACCACCGCCCCGGTGAGTACGATAAACGCTAAATGACCTAAAGTGTGGAAGCTGTCTCTTATACACATCTCCAAGGTTACGGACCTCTGTCTTTGGTTCGACCAGAAACTGATATGGTTGTAAAGACATGGCTTCAACTGCTCGAAAGCATGAAGAAAAACAAATTAATTCTGTTTTCTTGACATTGAGATGAAGCTTGTTAGCTAGAGACCATTGTTGGACACAGCCTACACACTGGTTGAGCTTAGTAAGTGAACTGGAGAGTTCACTTGGATGGAAATCGATGTATAGACTGGAATCATAATAGGTTATCAATATCACTGCATCATATACTTCCAGGTTTTGCATTACATCAGTCAGGTACTGTGTAATTAATCTCAATCTTCATCTGGTGCTGTCTCTTATACACATCTAGATGTGTATAAGTTGGCCGAGGAGACATCTCCAATGACGACAGATTGAGTTCGACAATTGAGGTAAGTGGCGATCCATTGGAGTGCCTTGTCTGTAATACCGAAGTGACTAGAAAGTCGGTGCAGAAGGATGGTGTGATCAACAGTGTCAAAAGCCGAAGAAAAGTCCAACAGGACGAGCAAGGCGTCGTGGCGCTGGTCAATTGCAGTCAGCAGATCGTTTTGAACACGGAGAAGAGCTGTTTCTGTGCTACAAAATTGACGATAGGCAGACTGCATTTTTCCAAGATCGTTTTCCTGGAGGAAATATTTAAGTTGTGAACACACAATCCTCTCGAGTACCTTAGAGAGGAACGGAATGTTGGAGATTGGCCTAAAATTAGACAAATCCTCTGGATTCAGGTTATGTTTCTTAAGGATGGGTGTTACATGAGCATGCTTGATGTTGGTCGGAAACACACCAGTCCTGAGAGATTCATTCATAATATGAGTTATGATTGGTGAAAGCTGGTTGTGATGACCTTTCAAGAGAAGTGTAGGAATGGGATCGAGTTCACAAGATTTATTTCATGATGCCTTAATCACACTTAGAACATCATCAGATGCAACACAATCCCAGCCACTGAGGCTCGAAGGTGGGTGCTTGCTAGGAGGGCGGGGCCACATGATTTAATGAGATTCCTATGATGTTCTTGTTTGTATTTTGTAATTAATGAGTTATACTCTCTGCAGGCTATGTCAAACAAATCCTTGTGTATGGCAAGTTTGTTCTTAAGTCACCTTCTCTCCATTTGTCGCTTGGAACGTTTCTTAGCCCTTAGCACGTCATTGTACCATACAGCATGAGGACGCAGGATAATTTTCCGGTCAGTGACAGGCGCATGCTGGTCTAGAATATTTCTCATGACACAATTATATTGCTGGACTAGGATGTCTAAGTTTTCAGTGATATTGTTCAGAAACGATGACTTGATATCATCGGAAAACTGCTGGCTATCAATGCACTTAATGTTACACCTGCGAACATAGATGACAGCAAGAGGAGGACGGTAGACATTGATATTAGTAGTGATAGCCACATGATCAGAAGGAAGGTAGGAATGTGTTTTAGTTGAGGAAATAAGACTACTGGTCCTGCGAGAAATGAGGAGGTCAAGTGTGTGACCTTTCTTGTGCGTGGGTGTGGTTATGTGCTGCTGGAGATCAGCAGAGTTAAGGATCTCAAGAAATGCACCAGAATCCCTGTCATCTATGTATGTTGTCAACATGAAAGTTGAAATCGCCAGCGATCATAAGTTCAGTATTGCAGAGAGAAACAGATTCCAGCAGAGACAAAAATTCATCAAAGAAGAGGTTAACCGATAGTTTGTTTTTACTGGAAGGAGGTGGACGATACAAAACTAATAGCCTCAAACATGTTGACAAGGACGGACTTGTGACTGTCAAGTCAAGATACTCAAAGGACTTATAAGAGTCAACATCATACTGATGAACTTTATAAGTCGACTTGAGAAAGATGGAAACACCACCGCCCCGGTGAGTACGATAAACGCTAAATGACCTAAAGTGTGGAAGTGACTTCTTGATATATCAGACAGAGCAAAGCAGTCGCGCTCGTCACCCGAGAACCAGGTTTCAGTTACTGCCATGATATCGATCTTATTTTCGATAACAAAATCACAAAGTGTATGTGTTTTCGTCCTTAAGGAACGTGAATTCCACAGTGCAAAACGAGATGGAACAAGAGATAAAGGTGGTTGGACAGTAGGGATAGGTATAAACTGTTTCCTCTATGTACAGTAGAGGTATAGATCTATGTACACGGCGGCCGGCACGGCATCCTCTTGAACGAGACCTAAATAACCCAAGCTCCTTAAGTTTGCAAACAAGTGAGTCAGTAAGAGGAGTAGGATTGTTCAGAGTAAAAATTAACTTCCTGGAATATGAAAAACTAGAAGTGCCAGCAAGGTAGGCTGACACAGATCTGTAGCCAAAACCAAGGGCACTTGGAGCCCACTGGAGTCCTTGAATGGCCATGTCACACAATGGATAATGCAGGCCTATGTGGGCCTAGAAATAACCAAGTAAAACTGACAAAGTTAGGCAAAAAAATCTAGTGGCTAAGGCGACTTATCTGTTCAAAATGATAATAACACGTCAGTAAGTAAATCACAGTGTAATAAACCAGCTAAATGTGATGGTAAAAACGGTAAAGTAACAGAGCACAATCTACTCTTATGCGGCATGTCAAACAGCGCATGTCATGTTTACAGTACTTGCCATTCTAATGGACCATTCCGCTAAACCCCGCCCCTTGGATATTGTTGCTATGTTCCCACAAGCCATTAAAGTATGCAGGGTTCATATGTTTTTAAACAAGCAAATTTCCAGGACATTCCAAGTCAAATTTTCCAAATTTTAAGTACACATTATATCGCTTAACAGTAAAAAAATGGCAATTTTACGATTGATTATAAAACATGTATGCTGTATTAATTTAAAATGCATGTTGGTTGAGTTTATATAAGTGTTATCTAACTCTTTAATTGAGATGCGATGGATCTGTCTCTTTTTCTCACAATGTTAGGCTTGATTGACATCCTGGGTAAGGTCCATTCATGGGTCATAGGTTAAATTCCTGAAGCCACCATTTGGCTAACCATGTATATAAATCGATAACAAAAATTTATAGTAGCACCAATTTATATAATTACACAGTATTCAACCAGTAATCTTATTAACATTCATTATTAATTCAATTACGTATCATTTAGTAACAATATAAGCACGTTATATCGTCATTACAGACTTATAAAATCCGCATACGCCTTAAAACTAAAAGAAAGTGCATACTTTTGGAGTCCGTACTGAGCCCAAGAAATTCGCAATGAAAATATAACGTGTTTATAACAGAATAATAAATGAGGCAATTTACTTTCTGCTACTACAGTAAATACAGAAAATATTTATTAAATAGTTATACAGTACTAGTTAAAATAAAAAAACTTACGATCTTGCAAACAAAATACACTCCTGTATCGAAACATAAACAGACCTTCCCAAAACTACCAGAGCCAAGATAACGCGTTATAGAAAATTCTTTGCAAGGTCTATAAAATCCACAGTTTGGCATTAATCTCTGTGGAAGAAAACAATATCCATAAATTCATTCATCCATATAATTATCTATACATTCATCCATCTTCTCCATTTATACATTTAGTCCAGTCAATCTATGACAAAATCATGATAAACCTAGAACTAACTGCAACAGAAATAATTTTTGCGGAATATGTTTCTGAAATATACACTTAATAACATACTAAATGTCCGAAAAAATCCCATCGGGGGAACATTGTTTAATTTTAAAGATATTTAATGAGTTAACATCCAACGTTTATTGTGTCACATCGTACGATGGCTGCGTTGAAGCGTATTAAGCCTGTTGTTGCTAACGAGGTTAAATGGTTAAAGTATAATGGACGCCCGCACGCTAACGCAGTTGAATGAAACAAGACACGTTGTGTAACACAATGATTAACAAACACAAGTGGCTGCTGTCCCGATAACGAATTATTTTTTTCTTTTTGTCAAATAGGTAGTTCGTTATATTGGTGTCCTAATTATTATATCATTTTGATTTGTATTATTTATAATTCAATAATTTCCATTGGCTTAGCGAACATCATTCAATCAAAAATACCAATAGCATAATTTTTAATAATTTCATCAATGAATTCAGTTTAGTTTGTCTTCGTCACATAAGTTAATGATTTTTTTATGTAGACTGAGAAAAATATATTTATTTAAATTTCCACCTCAAAAAATCCCATTTCCTGCGTACGTCCGTCACGGACAACTTTTCCGCCATTTTTTCTGCAACCACTAATGTTAGAAAATTAAAAATTTATATGACAATAGTACTAACTGGAATGTTTAATATTGAGAAAACATGAATCTATAACCTTTTACTGAATATATTAAGCAAGGAAGCTATCAAAATGTACGTCCAAAATTATGGAATTGCTGTGTTGGCAATCTATATGAATAACTCTTTTGTCTATACACTTTACTCAAAACAAATCACAAATGGTAGACTTTCATTCATTTTTACCAAGGCACTGTAGTTTTATAAACTTTCAGTATTATGGGTATGCCTTGTGAAGTGGCCTCGAGTGCATTAGCTCAACCCGCCCTCAATAAACTAACGTTACGTTATCTCACTATATTAATTTCATTAACACATTATCAAGGATAAGTACTGAGTGTTTAACACTGCTGTCCTTGGATTCAATTATAGGTAAACGGATTAGTTGCCTTTTTTGAGGTTTTAATTGTTCTTTACTGCCGAAAGTGCGGTATTCTAACGTTAGTTTAAAGAGGGCTGGTTGGCCTAATGTGACAATATCAAATAATACAAAATCTTACTCTATTGAAGATAACACCATCATTGAATTCACTATCAGTTGTATAATCGTTGCACATCCCATCAAGCACTTTTTTATGGCATGTTTCCTTAGAGCCATAAATAACACCTGGTTTGTGATGGCTGGACACATGTCTGCCTCTGGCAGCAACAAATTTTCTAGTGTCCACTGTGTCCACGTCTGGGGAAGGGGTAGTTTCCATGGCCATAGGTTCACTGCTACTACCTGCTTGCTTAAACTTTTTCTTGGGTATTGCCCCCTGGCCACTGCTGGAACGGAATCTTTTAAGCTTTTCATAACATGCTTCCACCTCTAGGTTCTTCTCTGGAAGACTCTTGTCTACAAGACAAAAACAACAATACATTACCACAGAATAACACTTTGGAGTTTTAAGAAGAAATTGTTTTATTCAGGTTTTAGAGCATACTTTCAGTCCATCCATCAATTTCTATAAAATAATTTATTGAATTAAATGAAAAGTTATTTGGAAGATTGATGGGATCAAATATGTTTAAAACTAACATTTATAACTAATGGTGGCATTTCTCCATATCTAGTTTAATTCTATGTGATTTATCTATAAGAGCATACTATATAATTCCTTGAAAAATCGAAGGAACTCTACCTGATACAGTAGCTCAGCTAGTAGAGTAATCAAAATGTTATTTAATAATTGAGCTCAAATCAGAAGTTAAAAAACAATGATCAAATAACAGAAAATAAAAAGAGCCCTGACCTATTGCAGAAACATTTGAGTTAATGTGAGCAAATTTTCAGGTGATTTATAAACTATTGAACTAATATTTACTATTTGCTCGCTCATACTCATCGTAAAATGGGAAAGCAGATGAGTCATCTGATGACGTACTTGACTCAAGTTCTTCAAAGGCATGCAAAGTCAAATGGCAATTCTTGCATGCAGTTTGTCCCAGCTCACATTGGTGTAAATGCTTCCAAAAGCATTCGCCTCGTCTGGTAAATTCTGTTGGCTGTTTGCATACACCATTTTTTTGATCTCTTAGAGATTTCATAAATTTCTTCAGACACTTTGAAATGTACGCTGGACTCTGTGAAATAAAATAATATGTTAATGACTTACCATTACATTATTTAATGATGAAATTGAATTGTTAAACCCTAATAAAAGTTGTTTTTTAGATACCTAATGATAATCTAGTTACTATGTAATATACTTAAGTTTACCAATTATTATCATTAAAATACATATCATTATACAATAAAATATTATAAAAAACAATCAATAATCATTTTAAACCAAACTTCTAGTAAAAGCTAAAAGAAAATATGCTCATCTAGACCCACTTACATTTACCAATAGATCCTCCTGTTGCTTTTCCTTGTCCTCATCCTTTTCCTCTCTGTCCTCCTCCTCCACCTTTTCCTCTGTGTCTTTCTCATTCCCCTCCACCTTTTCCTCTGTGTCTTTCTTCTCCTCCTCCTCTTCCTCTTCCTTTACCTCCTCCTCTCCTTGTGTAGAAGATTGGTCTTTTCTTCCATCTCCATTACCTCTTCTCCGTCCACCGTCTTCATCACCTCTCCGTTCATCACCAGCATCTCCAGAACCACTAACATCACTAGAATCCCCACCAGTGGTAGGCTGCTTTGGTTTCATAATAAATCAAATGAGATGTGTAAATTTCAACAAGATATAAAATGCATAGGGCCAACTAAAGAAAATAGATTTCGATTTGAGAAAGTAGAATTTGAACGTATAACGAATTCACTCATTCATAACTGTGTGAGTTCTTTGTTCTACTGTAAATCAATTTTGATTTTTGACGATGCATACACGGAGAACTGGAAGACCGACACACTAATGTTTAATTGTACAATCCTTGTTCTCTCTGAACATAGATTCCGCCAACAACCATTTTAGATTTCAGAAGAGAAGATAGCGCACAACGTTCAGACATGCCAGTTAAATAAACCTGACATCATTATGTTGTACATCGTCACAATCAAAAGCTCCCTAACATAATCCTCTGTGACTCATTAAGCAAGCAAGGACAAAATTAACTATATACTTTTAAAACAATATTAAATATTTTTATTAAATGGGAAAAAAAAACAACCTCCTGTTGTTGTTGCTTCTGCTGTTTTTGTTGTTGGGAACTTTTTCCTTTTGAATTCTGAGAAGAACCTCCGGGAACCTTTCTTCCACTGGCTTTGTTATTTTCGAGACTCATACCTTGAGACTCAGAGTTCACTTGCCGTGAATGCGTGGTCAATGGAATATTTTTCTCATGTCTGTTGTCCACGTATGAGGGTTTAAAAGTGGAAGTCTCTCGAAGAGCAGAAGGACAGTTGAACTTATTGGATGCTGTCACTAGGGAAGATTTCTCATGCTCAACTACTGTATCTTCTTCACTGATGCATATGTCTTCTACTGTTAAAGAGATAGTAAATTATTAAACTGTAATCAAAGTCCAGTCAACCATCCCATTCTATACATTCCAATGTTATCAGCTTTGGTTGTGCTTGTTGAATGTAATGTACTTTAAAGTACTAAATGTAATTACAAATAAGAGAAATTTAACTTCTGTAACATGTTTACTTTAGTAAGCTGTTATTTGTTTTAACCATATCAGTGGCAAATCCAGAAATTTGAAATCCACAGGGAACAGGGAAGGACTTTCACAGATAGGGGGTTAATACCATTTTAGCCCAAACATGGTTGGGACTGAGGTACAAATTTTGTTTTTCACATATTTTAAATAACAATTTAGGCGTGGGTGCACGTGTGTATAAGAGACAGTATATATATATATATAAAACGAAATATATAGAAATGTTATCTTACGTGATTCATTGGGTTTTTTGCTTTTGGGAACTTCTGGCTTTTTCTCACTGTAATCTGGCTCATCCAAGTGAACAGTCAACTCACTCGCATTTTCTGGTTGCTCCCCGTCATCAAATGAATCTTCAGTAGTTGTAACCGGGTCCCTAATACATATGCTTTGCATGTTTGGAATGTCATCACTGAATATGTAGACCGTCCCATTGTGATCTATTCTGAAAAAAGCTTTCTCCAGTTCTCTAAAGTCTTCTTTGCTTCCTTTACACTTGACACCAATGTCTACCACCAAAGGCTCCCCATCTTCAGTATGACAACGCTTTACTTGGGGAAACAAAGCAACTTGAATTCCACAGTTATAACACACTTCTTGACTTTGAGACTGAAAGTAGTCTACTTGCTGGTCATCTGGCATAGCAGGCATCTTCTATCAAAAGAAACAAGTAAAGCAAAATTAACAAGGGTATAAATAACATACACAATATACCGCATTTGACCGAGAATAAGACTAGGCAGGGGTTTGAAATTCACTGAAAATTAGTAGGTAGGTTTATACTCAAAAATTGCCCCGACACGTCATGCCCGAAAGTGCATCATCACATTCTTTAATATAAAATCACATCGGACAGCAACCACCAGCACAGTGTGTGCCTGAATTAAGGTTTCAAACCAAAGAGTAATGACTACATGTTCTCACAATAAATTCAATTTAACTTATTTTTTTCAATGCCATATTGTCTCTAATAAACAACTCCTCCTTTTTTATCATTGGCCAATGAACCTTTCATGAGTGCCCAATCTATTTACACAGAGATAAACAGAGGTTTCTTACGTTTAGAATGGGTAACAATTATTTACAAATATTAAAATTACGAAATTTCAACTTTAGCTGCCGATTACAAACAACTGGAAATGCCTGTAATGCAACGCGCATTATACAAGGCAGTCTGCCTAGGGAAATCTCCATTACTCTCGCGTAACTTAAACGGCTGTATATACAGTGAGTTATAAAGTCTGTTAAATTTTTCCAACCGTGTGGGTTTCTACAATTATTTATTAAGTTTTATTTAAATTTGATATAATAAAATACTTAGTGAGCATATGTATCTGCAATTCAAACAATCATTCTGGTTAATAAAAGCCGATATTAAGCTAAACATTTTGGTAATTCTAGGCCTAACTTGGCCTAAATCACTACTATACTAAATGTAATACCAGGTGATACAATGTTTATTAAGCATGGGCAGTTTTATAGATGACGTATGCCTTTCTACAGTTAAATTTTAGTAAAAAAGTATAACTTCAAGAAAACTTATTATTTTTATAGGACACAATAATTTCGCAAATTTTTATTCTAAAACCATAACACTGCACAGCCACCCGGCAACCGGACGCAAGTTTAAACCAGTTCACGAACCGCCATGTGCGTTTTGTCAACGTTTGTGAAGCTGCTCACGTGATATCGAGCACTGAAAAAAATAATCGTTTGATATAGTCGTGAGCGAAGCGGGTTTAAACAGGAACGTTTCAAATGTTGTTTATGAATGAACGTAATATGAAAATAATTAAACAACCAAAACCATAGCTTGAATGTTGTAGAAAATAGGAATCCTTACAGCACTGTAGCGAGTACATAATTAGAAATACTACAGTAGGCCAGAAAACCAGTCCTACCTTAAGCTAATTAATATTATTATGTTATATATTCAGAGATTAAGATATTTATTCACTTCTCTATTAAGCGCCATGGCACTTTAGCAACAAAAAAAATGGTTTGGTGTTGCGCTTATTCAAGAGCGGTGGTTATTCAAGAGCGGTGGTTATTCAAGCGCGGCGGTATCAAAGAAGAAAAACTGATGAGGGAGGGAGGTTAAATTTTTTTTCTTTGCTAACCCGCCCCCATTTTACCGATGTTCACAAATAAATCAATGGTTAGGGACACATATAAAGTCATAAGAATTGAATCAAATTATATTTGAAAAATATGTTTTTGTTGTACCAGTACACATATTTGCAAGAAATCCTGAGCTTTTCAAGTGAAAAAAGATGGCAAAAACGACCATTTGAAATAAAAACAAATGTTGATTAAAAAGAAAATGAATCAGAATTTCCCCAAAAGTGATGAGGGATGGGGTGATAAACTAATTTTTTATGGGGCCTAATCATGTTATTAGAGTACAGTACATAGGAATTTTCAAAAAATTCTAAATTTACCAACTTGGAGGTATTAAAAATACTTCATTGATTTGATACACATATGAAGTAGCACTACTTTGTAATCTGCCCATGAACACTTATGACTGAATGAGTAATGCCACTGGCTTGCACAACTCGTGACTTGCTCATGAATTCTGTACAATTTCGCGCTACTGTAGAATGGAGATTCCCCTAAAATTTCTAGTTCCCCACTTACAGTAGATCATGGAAACATAGGATATAATAAACTACAGATCTATGACTGAATGAATGCATGACATATGCCATTTTAATAATTTACAAAGTTACGTCTAGGCCTAAAAACAAAAAAATTAAGCCTTTTTAAAAATTGAACACATAACCCAATTACTGTATGCTTAAATCTGGTTTTTTATTCAATTTGGAGGTGAAAAAAACAGCATGCCTCCATAGAATTAATTTTAACATTCAAACTGGTGAACATTAACTGTCAAAAGTACAATAAATAATATTTTGCACATAAGCCTGGTTCACGTAGAACTTTATCTAGATATACCCATCTTGAAACATGATACGATAATCCCCTAATTGCGTTCGATGCCAAGTTAGAGCCAGATAAACAGCCAGCCAGTTTCAGGCCGTCGACGTCACACGGTGGAAAGGCTCGTTTAATAAAACATCTACTGTATTTTATGAACCTCTATTACCAAGTGGTATTCGTTCAAAAAAAATTGTAAACTACTGTAGAGAAGGTATGAGTTTCCACTACCTAACCTAGCCGACCAGTACGAACCAACGACAGTGCAGCAGCGTGTTCTATCGCAATCTAAGTAGTAGATTATCTAGGCCCTAGCTACATTTACTTCGATAAAAAACAAATTATTTTAATCGCTAGCTAGCATTCTTCCATTTAACAAAATATTGTTTTAATTTTCATTAAAACGTATGTATACTTTATGGACCTTTCTGTCCTGTTTTGTAGTTTTTAGACCGCTCAATTGTGTTGTTCATGCACTTCGCGAAAATCTAGCTTCCCGTGTCAAATAAGTTGCTGACTTCCACACTTTTTTATTTCGTCATCATAAACATGTGCGCTCATTTTAACGACTGGCGTTGGTGGTAGTTCGTTGAAATTGAATTAATAGCGACTATTATAGCAGAAATGGAAAAGATTGAATTGTCAATAAATAAATACAACAAATCTGATTTTATTATTAAGAAAAATATACATTATCACTTTGAAAAACCTACGCAATCGGACTTTTTAACGTTATTACTTGGTCGATGATGCAAAGGGCAAAGGTCATTGGTAATATCGACTATTCGTAAAACGGACGTTTGCTGGGTTTTTAACCATAATATTACCCAGACTAATGAGACTACTTCGATGCTGTTGTTAGCATTGTTGAAGTACGTTGTTGCCAGCCAGAAGATGATAATATGGTGGTACAATACAACAACACTGGCTTAGATGCCTACATTACGTAATCGTGTCCTTGTAATCCGAGCCGACTTTACCGTTAAGCAAGTTAATTTACCGTTATTCTAGTAAAGTTAAGTCACTTAACTTAAGTGACTTAATTCCTTTAACTAGCTATAATTGAGTGGTTCACATCAAACTTTTAACTAGTTAAGTGGATGTATATCTAGATAAAAGTTCGACGTGAACCACGCTATAAATAATTAGTAGAGTTAATCAAAAAATTCGCTTCTACCATCATCACATGAATTAAGTAATTATTGACTTTATCATGATTACAAAGATTAATTGTGATATGCTGTACTGTAAACAGAGGATTAAGTAAATACACCCACTAAATCAATAAATATTATACCATCATCACTGAACCATATATTGAAACATTAGAATATCTTATTCAAACATTACAGGGAAAAGGAGCCTTTTTATAGCTAAAGGAAAAGAACATTTCTTATTTTCCTAGTTTTAAACTATAACAGAGATCTGTACAGTAAACCAACATTATAGGTTTTTGTACATTGTAAAATCTAGTTTAAACAAATCCTTAAAAATTTAATCAAAACACTTTAAATTGCCAATTATTCAAAAAAGAATCAAATAAATAAATACTGTTTTTTACAGAGTATTTATTATAAAAAATCCTTATACTGAATTACCAGTTTTTTTCAGGCTCAATAATACTGTATTGGTTTTTTTCCTGGTAATTGGTGAAAAAAAACCCTATTTTTTTTAAAGTTTAAAAATTATATGTGGCCACTTAGTTATTCTAGTTGCTATTGTTACGACCCAATTGGCCGAGGCCGAAATCACCTCTCAATAATACAATAAGCCAAACTAAAGTAATTCAACAGGATATTTATTTAACATAATCATGCATCCCTTATACATAATATTAAAAACTAAAGTAAGTTTTATAAAACCTGAGTCTTCTTCACGACGCCCGTTGTATCGTCACTAACTTGCTTTTGTGTGGCATTTGGAATGTTCATCTACGACAACAAGTTCCACATTCCCTGCGACTATTTGCGAAAGTTCAAATTCTCTGCCGTAAACCAACACAACATAACGCATATCCAACAAAGTAATAGTTCTCCTGTCAATAACTGAATAAGTTAAACGAGGCAGGAAACAGGCCACTTATTTGGTCCTTATCCATTTACATCCGCCTAGCACAACTTTTGCTTTCGAACGATATCCTCCTCGTACCCTTCGTCATTCCTCCTCTCCTATCGCCTTCTCCCGCTTCTCCTGCCACACCCCAGTTTGCATATTCCTCATTTATTGGTCGCTTTCATATCATGCAAATTAGCATCTACCTGTTGCTTCATTGGTTATCGTGTTTCGCTCCACATAGCTATGACACAATTCGCTGTACCGTTACACTATGAACATGCTTTTTTGACATTTGGAAATTTGAAAGAATACTTGATTAAAAACCTTGTTACTGTATTGAGTAATATATTTCCATATAATATTATATATTTTATAAAAATAAATATATTATGTTTTTGTATAAAAACAAATATTTGCCATAATTCATCAGATATAATGAGTGAATGAACATTCCTTTTATTCATTTCAAAAAATTTATCAGTCATTTTAATGTTTCACTATTTAAAAATAATTAAAAATGCTTGTCTGTATAAAGTATAAATCCAAACTAAATGTTCATAAAAAATGGCAGTTGATAAACATATTATTATTACTGTAGAGGTGTTATGTGTTAGAAGATTGGCGTAATATCTCCAATAAAATGCCAAACAATTATTACACCCATGTATAAAACAATAAAAACCTATGGGTTGGAAATTTCTGCAAAATATTTTGCAAAACAAAAACTTACAATTAGCATCAATTCATCTAATCTTTGTTCAACTGTCAACTGACTTTACTATTGACCTCATTCATGATATTGAGTTATGCTGTTTACCAGGGAAGGGAAACATAACTTGAAAGAACTCTTCTTTTTTTTTAATGAGGTAAAAAGGAACGCAACACTGACCTACAAAAATGAACTTGTAAATTAACTCGAAATTTGCTACCAGTTAATAAATGTATCAATTGACTCTTTAAAACAAAATGGCTACCATACTATAGGGTGTAGTTTACAACATACTAAACGACAAACGGCAAAGGTCATGAAACAGGTGCCTTTGTTGCACACATTAATGTGCTTTTAGAAACCTGTTGAAAATCACATACCACAAATCACAAATTATTAAATAAAAAATTAAGTAAGTATATGAATAATTTTAATGCACTAGTTAGTTGATAACTTCATTCTAATTTGTTTTGGGTCTTTTTTCTGCATTTTTATAAGCAGTTAGACATGGCCTATGCTAGCCTATGTGATGTTCATTGTAATACTACAAAACAAAATCCATAACATCAATTTAAAATCAAATTGTGAACATACTTGCCTTATACTTAACTAGCAGGTGATTTTATTGGTAGATTAGTTTGTTTTTAAGTGTGTAAGTATGATTGATTTGCATGCCAAGTGAAATTAGTACCCTTATTTTGCTTTGTTTTACCGTACCGTAATTCTCGGCTAGGCTGTACGCCAAGCCATTGAGCCATTGACTGTGCTTATCTGGCTCATTAGCGTAAAAATACCACACAAAAGGCTAATTCCAGTTAGACGGCTTAAACCAGCCAGCTTCCTATCCTGGTAACAGTTATAAGTCCTTGATTAAACACCTTAGAAATACAAAATAAAATTAACAGTTTTTAAAATGTCTACAGGGTCCTACCTTTGTCAAATTGTACTGAAAAAATGTACGTTTTCAAAATCCAGAAAATGCTGCAAACTATAAAATACTTTCAGATCCACAAAACTAATTGTACAGTAAAATGAATGTCAGCGCTCAGTAGCCAATAAATCTGCCAATATATAACAGACTTTTCAATGCTGAATATACACAAAAAAAGTGTATAAAAAAATCCTCTTCAATCATCGTCTACCGTCCTGCTCTATGCACACTGGACAAAATGGCGACCTGTTCACTCTCACTGTATTATGAACGTTGTGAGATAGGTACGTCACACTTAAATTGCTACGTCACATTTACAGTAGTACATTGTACTTCCTGTTTACCAGTCTGTTAACAATGTATTTTAATTTTTAAAGTTTAGCCACCACTGATGCAGTGTTGTATTAAAGAATGAAATGTACAAGAAAAAGGGTTAAATTTAAAATTACAACAATCAAGCATGATCACAGTACTTTATTCTACTAATATTCCAATAACTTTTAATTTTGTAATGAAATTTATAACATGAGTCTAATTAAATATCTTGAAATAATAAAATATTTTACATGTAGATATTTAGCAATCATGAAAATAGTCTTATTCCTTTTCAATAATTTGTTTCATTTAAGTATCAGTGATTATTATCATTTATTTTGTCATTGCTTAATAGCAGAACAAACCAATATTCGCTTTTAATTGAAAAAAAAACATGTGATATGCCTAAATATGCAGTCCATCACGTATGTAAAATGCAGGAGAGCACTAAATTGCTCTCCTCGGATTACTAAGGAAAAATTTCACAGCTATGAATAGATGCCCCCCCAGGGATGAATTCAGGTGTCTAAATTGGGGGGGGGGGGGCAATTGAGGGACAACACTACCCTAAGGGATTCGGCATTCCCCCTAGAAATTTTGTTTTCTAGATGCCCAGAAATAACTTCTGAGGCCTTTTGGCATTCAATAATTTCTTTTTCTTTCTTTATATTTTTTTATTTCCGAAAGGGAAAGGGCAGCTTGGGCTGGCTTGGCCCTCTCCCGCAAAACTGCCCTGTATGTAAGTCTACCATTACTATTAATTTCTTCTTCTTCTTCAGGATTTAGCGCCAACTTCAAAATGAAGGCTTCGGAGCAGGCTTCTACCGCAGATGGTAGTCTCAACCGGAAGTATCATTTTAACAATAAACTTTGCTTTCTGGGTTTCTGCCTTGACATTCTGTCTTCATAGTTTAATCTCATAATGCACTGTTAATGTTTTTGTTCAAATAAATACACCATAAAAATAATAATAATACAGTAAAAACTTCTGAATAAAAACATTTTTGGCAAGTCACTCAAACTGAACAACTTACTAA
>NW_022693355.1:91027-100257 GCF_011630105.1 Anneissia japonica | reverse complement strand
GTCTTAAATCTAGCCCAATAGTCAGTCCACAATTCAGTTGTAGGATCAAATGGTGTAAACTTGGGAGTCATGTTAGTAATAGGAGTAACGACCTGTTGCTGTTGAGACTGTGACTGTTTAAACGTAGTCATCAGTTCTAGCATTTGATCTCCCTGGGTTTTAAGTTGCGAGCGTAGTAACTCGTTTTGTTCCGCCATCATGGCCAGTAATTGTGTTCCGGAGCAGTCATCCTCGTGAATACGGTACGGTATAGCGTGCACGGTAACTATGTAGAATCAGGTAGGTAGCCTAAGTCCTGGGCTTAGCGAAAAATCTTTGAACAGTACTCACGTTAGATGATGAAAATAAACGTCCTCGTCGCCACTGTTATGTTCTTGGAAGGTTTTAGAACAATAAATAAATAACACACATAGGTTTTAAACAGCGTGAGTTACTTTAATTCCGGAACAAACAGCGTGATTTACTTTAATTCCGGAACTCAAACAACACAAACAAAAACACAGCAAACTTTCTGTATTGTAAGATGGTCGTCAACGACGATGCACCGATAGGTGGCGCACTAACAGTTAACTTAATTCTCAGTGCACAACATAGACCATGTTTGATTTCACTAAATTTGATAATTTTATGCCTAGGTGAGCTAGTGATTTCCATGTGTTACTATTAGATAGTATTATTAATTATTGTATATACAGTAAATGAAAACTCGGGATCTTGCTAGGACTAGCCCTAGGCCTAGTTTACCATACATAACGGACTAGTAGCAGGCTGGGCTTAATTATAAACTAATACTTAAGGCCAGAATATTCAGCAATTCAAGGATGTCATTCCAAGGAGAGCCTATTCATGAGATAGGACTAGGGGGTCAGTGAATTTGTCCAAAGGTCCTTTGGTCCAAAGGCCCTTTGGTCCGTTGGTCCGAAGGGCTTTTGGTCCGAAGATCCGTTGGTCCGAAGTAATTAATTCAAATATAGACAAAAATATATTTGAAGAAAACACATTTTCGGGATCACCATGGTCTTGTATACAATATACAATTATTGCTAGCATGAATTGTCAGCTCAGTTTATGTATATTTTTAACAAATTATTAGAAATTGAAAAGATTCCAAGTGAATGGAGCTTAAGTATAACTTCCTAATGTTGAAGCAGGAGACAGAAAAGATTTTTGTAATAACGATAAAGGAATTCAAGTAACTTCCATCCAGTGTTTGGAAAATCTTAACAGATTTATTTACTTATGGCTGATGGGAAAAAGTTAACAACTTTCTTACTTTTACAAAGTAGACACATTGACGGGGCGGGGGGGGGAGGGGGGGGGGGGGGGGGGGGGGGGGGCAAATGAAGGGCAAGGTATGATTTTTTTGGAGGGGGGGAAAAGTTCCCCAATGAGAGCAAAGTGAGCATGGTCGGATGTCAATTAAAATGTTTAAAAAGTGGTCCATGGGGCGAATCCCCTGGAAAATGTGACAATTTATAATAATATAATAATACTACTGGTAATAGTTCAACTGAAATTCTCACTGGGAACACCTCCCTCCCTATCCACGATCGAGAGAGGAATTTTACTGATGTGAGTTAGCCAGATTTTCGTACATTTCGCAAAATTAAGAAAATATATATATTTTTTTAATGATGAGGCATGAAAATGGATGCAGGAGGTGACAAGGAACTAGTATTTTTTATTTTTTTTTTTAACTTGGCCTTAATGTTGTTAGTAAAAATATTTGGGAATATTGTTTTAGAAAAGTGATCTTTCTTAATTTACTCCATAAATTGTAAGGAATTGTTTCACTGCCGTATAACCTGCATTCCTGGAAAAAAAGTCACTAATTCAGACCAACGGGCCTTCGGACCAAAGACCCTTCGGACCAACGGGCCTTCGGACATAGACCCTTCGGACCAAAGGGCCTTCGGACCAAAGACCCTTCGGACCAAAGGTACGCACCCAGGACTAGGCCAGCCGTAGTTAGGCTAGCTAGCCCTATAATACTGATGTGTAATATTATAACTAGGAGTGCTAGTTCTACCATGTAGTTATTGGTTCTACTACGGTCATTTCAGCAGCCATGTTTATACATAAACGTTAAAACATTTGTAGGGCTGCCTAGGCTAGGTAGGTAAATTATCTGGCTAAACGACCTCTAGTGCAGTGGCGGCGCCAGTGGAGGGGTGGGGGCTTAAGCCCCCCCATCGGTCTGGTCAAGCCCCCCCATCAGCCAAAGCTTGTCGGGCAGTCGGACCAAAAAAAAAAAAAATAGGCCTAGTTTTCCCATCCCAGGCAATTCCGGCCATATCTAGACTATAATAAATAATATTAATGCATTCTATACAAATTAAAGTTAATGAATAATATAAATAAAATATAGACAAATGTAAATACTTATACACATATAAAGAAATAAGAAATATACTACAATATAAATATATAAAAAGAAATATATATTACAGTACATAGCAGATCGAGATACATGGCTAAATGGAAAAAAGGATTGGCCCTTATCTAGAGATTGGTGTACGGTAAGAATGGCCCCGGAAAAATGGCCCCGGAAAATATGGCCCCGGTAAAAATGGTCCCATATGACAGATATATAAAAATGGCCCCAATAATCAAATTCTGTATTAAATATATGCATTTTTTTATCTTAAATAATTTAGTTTTTAAAAGGAATCTAACATCAAACAAATTGCCATTTACATTTTACTTTTTGCAAGAATTAATATTCAATGATAAAATATTCAAAGATAAATAAAAAGCCATGAATTACACTTTTTATTTTTTTTGTTTTCACATTTATTACATTAAAGCAGATCTTGACTGATACATATTTATTTTATATCGTTATGGCATAAATCATATAGTGGGCTACAAATAATGCACGACCGCAGGATTCTCCTTAAATGGTTAAATTAGTTTCAATATTTCAAAATAATGGCTAATTTTTCTAAATTAATATGTATTCACAACATAATATAATACAATATAATTTAATACAATATAATATAAGAATATCATGAGATGTAATATGCCAACTAGATTTCCTAGTCAATGGCTGCCAATAGCGGATATATTTTCAGTGGCTAAATTTATTATTTTAAGATAAAAAAAATGCTATATAAAACTACAATAGATAGGTGCCAGCAGCTTAAAAAGCAAAAAAATGTAAAAATAAAAAATAAAAATAACTTCTAAAACTCCGGAGAACCAGCTGCCGGCTTCTCTACCGAGATTATGCTCAACTTCTCAACACATATAAATCCTGCAATGGAAACATGTCATGCGCAGATACCAAAAGTTACATGAAATTGTTCAAGAGGAACTCTCAGCAAAATTAGATAAAGATGTGGGGTAGGAAAAAGAAAGATAAGAAAGAAAGGAAATAAAGAAAGGGAAAATGAGAATTGAAGACTGAATTCGTAGAATAAAATTGGTAGAAAATATTGAAAAAAAAAAAGTAGCTCAGCCTAATTGGAAGAAAAAGAAAGGAATGGTAAGTATATATATCTAAGGAATGCACAACCGCAGGATTCTTCTTAAATGGTTAAATTAGATTGAATATTTCAAAATAATGGCTAATTTTTCTAAATTAATATGTATTCAAGTTCAAGTTCAAAAGAACATTTATTTCTCAAAAGTAATAATAATGCATATATAAAATAATAAATAACCAGCCAAATTTGAGGGGCGAAACCCAGAATTCACAACATAATATAATATAATAATAATACAATTTCATAATTTACTTATTTTTCACCATCAATAATTAATTTTGCATTTTATACTTTATCATTTCAGGTTAATGAACTGAAAAATATGGCAAAAAAAAAAAAAAAAGAAGACATGGGAAGCCTACATTAATGTATCTCCAGTTAAAAAAACAAACACAAATCAGTACATCAAAATGCAATTTTGATGTACTGGACCTATGATACATGTAGGCCTACTGTATTACGGGAATGTGAGATATGTAACATGGGAACGGGCATGAAAAGCCCCACGCCAGTATTTCTTTTTTTGAGCACCGCTCTTGAATAAGCAACGCACTGAAGCCTCCAAATAAGTTTTAAGCACCACAGTGCTTATTCAAGCTTTTACAGAATAAAGACATTTTTTTATCCCTATATAATTAAAAGAAGTGTTAAAAAATTGTATTTGTATATTTTATTATTTAGTTGACATTATTTAGTTGAAAACTATACATGACTTTCCTCATATTCACTGTTATTAATGATAATATTTTTGATAATTAAAATTGATTTATTTTAAAAACAAATGAAAATGTTTCTTTCACCACCCTGAAGCAGACCTAGCATCTCCTTACTAACAAATGGAATACATTAAAACATACCATACAAACAGAAAAAAAAACAAAACCAAAAAAAAAAAGGCAAATCAGTAGCCACGTGTACCTTTTACATAGGTACCTATTTTTGTGTTGTAGCATCTACCCAACCTTTATGAAATATGGCGTAGTTGGCCTGTCGGCCTATGTATACTTTAATTTTATATTATATTTATTCATTCACACAAGATTGGAACGGATTTTATTCATTTTCGTTGTTGTACCGCGTTATTGACAAATTGGTTTTTGGACAAAACGGCAGTAAACCAGAATGGCAACACTTTTTGACCAGAACAGCAATAGCCTAGACCATGACGGCAATAAGTCAAAACGGCAATAAGTCAAAACGGCAAGACCAAAACATACGATGCAGATCAATTTATGTCATAAAGTAAAGCGCGGAAGACTAATTATAAACATGAAAGTGTACTACAATTAAATACGGTAAAAATGAGGCAGAAAGTAGCAGCGCAGTAATAATATCATTAACAATAATAATAATAATAAAAATAGTCATACAAATTCAATTTGGGGTGGGGGAACAATTTAAGACCAGTAAAACATTTAAACAAATACAACGTTCAAATACAGACAAAATGAGGCTAAACAATTTATGTCATAAAAGTAAAAAAAAAATACGAAATAATAATATAATAATAAACATTAAAAGTGGGAAAAAGAGCACATGAATTTAAGTTGAATTTACCTTGAATCTTCGAGATTTAGAGATCAAAGCTCATTTGTCCCTCAATCATCATCGAATCCTCTTCAGTCATATACGGGCAATATTTAAAGTGGTGGCCAGACCAGACTTTCTCTAAGCCCGCTTTAAAAACATTTACTGAACTCTGATTTACCACATTACTAGGAAGGGAGTTCCAATCATCAGTAACTCGAACAACGAATGCCTTTTTCCTAACATTAAGTTTAAATTTCTGTTTATACAATTTATATTCATGGCCTCTGGTTATAGAATAATCTGAACTTGTAAACAAGCGCTCAGGGTCCAAAAGATCAATACCTTGAAAAATCTTAAAGGTCTGAATGACATCTGCTCGTTTTTTTCTAAATAACAAAGTTGGCAAATTAAGAGCCTTAAGTCTCTCCACATAAGCTTTGTCACTCAGACTTCTAATCAATCTGGTGGAGCGTTGTTGGACCATCTCTAATAAATCAGACAATCATGACAATATTAGATTTGCCTATCGGGACAATTTCAAAACGATTCTGAAAATTAACTGCGGCAACTGCGGCCAGCGCCCGCTGCCCATTTTCAAGAACTTAAAAATACCAGCCAACATGTGTGTACTCACCAGAGATGAAATGACGTAGGCCTAGCCTAATAAATATTCTGCACACTTAATAATCAAAACTACGATTAAGTTACAGACTTCTCAAGTTAGTAAAATGCATTTCCGCCATTACATGTCTTCTAGTTTCCGTAGTAAATGAAAATATTCCGTAGCACCTGATGATTTATAGGGCACTTTTGGGGATTTTACAATAATTTATCAGTAATCTGACAGCTCTGACAAAGTTTAGAAGGCCAAGGTAGCCCTATGGTTTGTAAGCATTTCGATTGCAATAAACTGCCGCAGTATGGAGCGCCAAGTACGCACTGTGGTTTATTTGGGTTCTGTATTTTTTAAGAGCTCTTTTTTTGTTTGTTTTTAGTATGATTTATTTTGTCTTTTTTTACGATCCTTGACTATACATAATACTTTTTCTTTTTTGTATTTTTCAGTATGATTATTATTTAAGTTTTACAATTGTTATTGTTTCAGAAATTTTAATTATATAGTTTGAGTATAATTTTACAGTATGTGGTTATTCAAAAACAATGTTTTTTTCATGCAGTTCCCAGTAGTGAAGTCAAGTGTACATCAAGACAGTACAATTACCGTATGTTATCAATTTCTAAATGATCCTAAATATAGGCTTTTGTGTTTTGTTGCGGTATTTTAATTGTTAAATCAAATATATCTGAATTTCTTATGTTTGTTTTCGCAGCTAGTAATTTCATTTATCAATAAAAAAAAAAAGAGAAATTCTCAAAAAAACTTTTCAGAACTAGGCCTATATACCTTGTACCGTCAGCATTACTTTAACATGCAAACCTTTAAACGATATTTCATCCTTATCATCATTTTAGAATTTACAAAGACAACAGTACATCATCCTAATCCAAATCGCAAATATGGATCCATCGGGGGCGGATCCAGAGATGTCAAGGTGGAGGGGGAAAGATCGAGCCTACACAACGCCGAGGGCGTCCTCAGCCCCCGTCACACTTTTAGGAAGTTAAAAAAGGGGGAAAAATTGATCGCCCAAAACGCCTCAGAGGTTACATTCGAGCGTCTGTCAAGAAA
Source organism: Anneissia japonica (assembly GCF_011630105.1). Taxonomy (NCBI): domain Eukaryota; kingdom Metazoa; phylum Echinodermata; class Crinoidea; order Comatulida; family Comatulidae; genus Anneissia; species Anneissia japonica. The sequence continues at coordinate 93,546 of NW_022693355.1, read as the reverse complement.
ACAAATAGGCCTATTTCGCGGACCCCCCCCCCCCCCCCCCCCCCTAATCCGCTAAATTAACTATAAGCCTACATATTTTTAAATCTAAATTTTATTGAAGCATTTATAAACATGATCCAAATATATATCGTATGGAAACGATAAAAAGAAACGTGTCTCCAAACCAATCGACTTGCAACATTTGCGTTGTTTCTGTAAAAAGAAAGATAACACCATTTGATACTGCAATGAACTCTTTAATAATAATAATGTCGTGTCGGGGTCTATGTTGACTTGCAAGAGAGGTTAGAACTCGAATTATACTCAGTAGACTTTATGCAGTTCCTTGATATGTTTTACTGTAAATCACAATCAAATATACAAAATGTGCTAACTCTATAAAGTCTCTAATGCTTCCCTATGGGATTCTAAAGTGACATAAACTTTAATTCTCTCCTGTTCAGTATAGTCAGGAAGCATTTGTATTTTACTTCAATTATTTAGCCAAGTCTGATTTTTCATTTTTATTTGTTCAATGACACCACAAGGAACAATTTTCAGCTTATTGTCCAATTTGTAGATGCGTTTTTCACTCGTTGGGGGCGCTTTAAAAAAATGGCGGTTGATACAAAATGCGTTCCGGTTAGGGTATATCCTTTACTGACTTTACTTAGATAATGTATTTTGGTCATAAAAGTGTTATAACATTTATATTAATAATTTCTTCGGTAGGAAATATTGTTTAAAAGTTATAAAAGTAGTATGACCAACAATCTTATGATCAGGTTGCCATTTACCAATCCAGTCAATAAAGTTCCTTAATATCATCTACTAGTTCTTTTGTTTCCTTTCAACTCATGATGAAGTGAAGATGGTTGCCTGCATTTAATACCAGAATACTCTTTGAACTCACTGACGGCTCTGCTTAATGAAGGAGCTATGATGAAATATTTCTCAAGAGCATGTTTATTGCCTCCTGTTATACCAACGAAACCACCTTTTACTTTCATTTTTTTATGCTCTTGTTCAATTGCATGGTCAGGGTCTATCGATGTAAATGGCACAGCATGTTCATATTGGTAATTAAATGGCTATCTAAACTACATTTATATCACCATAGGTACATTATTGAACAAAGTCCATTTATACTAGTAATTATCATTATTATTTGCCAATAAAAGTGGTATTCGAAGTACAAACACTTACCATGAGAAAATGTCCTGTATTCTAGTCTGCATGTACTTTCAGCCAATCACAAACCTGTATTTTGTGTGTGGACAATGAGTGGCCTTAATTTATATCAAAACTTAGTATTACCATTGGATTTGATATAAAACAATATAACCATTGGACCTCCGATAAATCATACAGAAATGTAGTATTTATTTAAAATTTAAACAGTATCTATCAGTTATAGAATATACAAACGCAAACTTATTATTTTCAAAGGTCAAATATGACGTTTCCTGGCATTTCTGAACAAACATGTTCATTAAAGTAAATATAAATATACATATTGCGAACAATTTGAAATTAATTTTCAAGTCTGTACGACTAGTATTTACAGAGATATGAGCATACAAGATCAAAGGTCAAATCGCCAGAAATGGCATTTCCGGCCATTTTTCAGCAAAATGTTCTATTAGCGCAAATAGTAATATATACATTGTGAACATTTTGAGACCATTTAGAAACTTCTACCATCAGTGGTTGCCGAGATATAAGCACCAATATCACAAACCGCCATTTTTTTAAAGCGCCCCCAACGAGTGAAAAACGCATCTAAAAATTGGACAATAAGCTGAAAATTTTTTGTTGTGGTGTCATTGATCACATAAAAGTGAAAAATCAAACTTGGCTAAATAATTAAAGTAAGGCCAAGATAATGACAAATGCCTCCTGACTAGTAAGTGTGTGTGTTGTTCTATAACTTGACGATCTGTTAAGTTTAATCTAGGGTCATCAGGTTTAAGATGTGGATATTTTGTTGGGTTGTTGCGTGCTACAGTAGAGATGTCTAGCCTTTGATATACATTAAATTAATCATTAGTATGGCAGTTAGCTACAGGTTTATGTTTGTGGAGCTTAAATGGATTGGAAGAATAAATTATATCTTAGATCCGTAACTGCACACCCCCTCCCCCGTCGGGGAAAAAATTAGATCTGTCGGGGATTTTTTTTTTTATTAAAAGATAATAAAATGTGTTAATTATGGGGTTATTTATTTAAAAAGGATAATTACGGCGCCCAAGATTTGATTTTTCCCCGACAAACTTGCTGGAAAGTCCAGAAGTCCACGACAGGGGTCCTTTTCCACCTGGCCCCCCCGCCCCTGACACTTGCGCTACCAAGTCCTCGAAAATATACTCAGTAAATGCGGCACCTCTCCATAGAAATATTTAAGAGTGAGACTAAGAAGATTGGGAACCACTGCTGTAGATGGCCGGAAGAAGACTTAATTTGGATACACAATACTTTGTTTCTCATTTTTTTAAAATAAATTTGAATATATTTTTCGGGGGTGGGGGGGGGGGGTGGAG
>NW_022693355.1:55244-90995 GCF_011630105.1 Anneissia japonica | reverse complement strand
ACCTGTCAGAGTTGTTGGACCCTCTGTCGGCAATTTTCCTGACTTACAGACATTTTACTAAAAAAATATAAAATTGACTGTACCAGCCAAGTTAAATGTATATGTATATATAATATATGCAAAGGTATTATTTAACTCTGTTGACGGGAAAAAAAAATGTGTCCATCAGATTTTAAAATTACAAGTTAATAACTTAAATGAATTTTAATTTATTTCCATTGTTCAAATTTTAACGGATGACAGACTTTAAATATAATACAGCTATCATGAAAATTGTTTGTATGAAGATATAGTTATAGTATTATGTTTATATTAATGTTTGAATATATTTATGAAACTATATACAGTACTGCATTCATTCCTATCGAATAGTACACTTTCACACATTTTATTTACCCACATGACAATCGAATACTAACATAACTTGTTCACGCTATTTCAATCTATTAGTCCGACCCAATACCATGTATTTATTAAACCCAATTCATTTCGTGGTATGGATACTGTATGGTAGTGTAGTAATTAATATGCAATAATTATGATAATGCTGATATAACAAGAAGTGTGAAATACTATTCTGTTGTATCAGTAGCATTGTCCATACAATGCGATAACTGGATACGATGTTCACTTTGGGGCGCTCACTATTTTGCATTCATTTATATATTATGTTGTTGGTACTTTGTTTTTTCTGTTTCCAAATATTTTCACAATATTTTTCTCTTCCAGCGAGGCAGACAATGAATCCACAAATGTCAGGAAAGGATGTCCGCTCTCGATTGTGGAAGGGTAACAGAACTTTCCAAATTATATGAATAGACAAAATGTTATCACTCATCAAGCTTCCTGCAAAAAGTCTGGATATGAAATTAATAAAAATGTAGTGTGAATTTTTATTTTTGAAATATTTTCCCTTGCATAAATCTAAAATATGGCACTCCTGATATAAAATATATGAGAAGGTAGTCCAGCAAAACCGTTGCGGTGGTTCCGACGGCCCTGTGCAGCAAGTTTTGACATAATTGCCAGCAGAACTTTCAATACACTGCCTCAGTATTATATTATTTCAGCGGACCTCAGATAGAAATTTCTCGCCAATGAACAGACGACGAGATAATACCATCTTATATTCATGTGCATGAAAATCAGTATTTACATGCTTTAGCTGCCTAAAATACCACGTACCGTAACAATCACAACACAGATAAACACAGTTCAACTAACATGTTTATTTCTTTCATTGTATAGAAGTTAACAAAGTAAAATGTTATTCATTAAAGAATAATACATAATATAATAAATCAGCAGTATAAATGTTTCAGAAGCTTGTCACCTTAAGAGCTTTAACTGGCTATAAAAGCAAAGAACTTATGGGCCCCCAGGATCAGCAGTTTTTTTTTGTTTTGTTTTTTTGCCAGGACCAAATCAGCCGAGCTGGGCCCATAGTGAGCATATAGTGTAGTGGACATCAAAATATGTTCTAACTTCACTGGGGTCCTAAGCCACTCCAGGCTCCCATGGTGGAAGCGCCCAAAGACGCCTTAGCCAAGGCCACAGGCTTCTTTATATTACACCCATTCAGAAGTGCTCAACTCGGCGAGATAAGCACTTTTATGCAAAAAGTGACAATGTGAAAAAGTGGAGCCTTTTGAAGATGTAAACGACCACCTCAATTGCGCTGACCACATAAATAAGAGTTCCATCTTGAAACTTGTATTAAAAGTTGCTACTGTCTATAAAGATTATTTGAACAAGATTGTTTTTCTTCTTTCGAGATTTTTTTTCTTTTTTTGCCATCCAAGCTGAGCCAGCTAGCAAACGGCCCCCCTGGTAATGGGCCTGCCATTGTTATGGCTATAAATAACATTTGTGATGGCCGAGTCAAGAAATATACAAGAGAATCAACTACAGTATATCAAAAATAATTAAATAGTTTTGTTTTTTTTTTTTATATATTCTCTACCAATGATTTTTAATTTATGTGAGTAGCCCACCTTTATTCCTAATTCAAATCTTATTTTTCATCATGTTTCTTTTTCATTTTCACATTATCATAAATAATAATTTCAGTTCATATAAGTCTCATGTTTTTTTCTCATATTTACTTTTGATTCAAAATACTGACTGTATACTATTATCACATTAATTAATAAGTAATTAAAGTAACATTGGCATTCAGCTGCATTTCATTAATATAATTTTCTTTAATACCATATTTATTTGATTAAACACACCCAGGGCAGCTATTGTTACAAAGGGCCCACCTCTCCCCCCCCCCCCCCCCCACTTTTTTTTTTCAATTAGTCATTTAGGGGGATGTTTGTTCGAGGAAAAAATATATACGGCCCAGGGTAGTTATTGGAGGGAGGAATTTTCAAAATGAGGCTCTGGAGGTGTAGTCTATTTGAGGGGGGTGTATAGTCAAAGGGGGCGTTAATTCGAATAAATACGGTATTTCAACTAAATTGAAAGTATCATTGAAAACAACACTGTCAACAGTGTAATGTAATCCCTATCTTCTTCAAATTAAGTTTAATGGGGTTTTTTTCCTTTTAAAGATCGTTCTATATAATATAATATAATATATACACTACATATGCTTTGAAAATTATAGTGATATGATTATGGCTAACAAATTTGAATACAATAAGTAGTTGATACAGTGTCTTAAAAATGCAGTAATGGTAATAACAACTATAACTGAATCGATTTCATTGAATTGCGTCTGCCAACAACAGCTGGATGTAGTGGCTTCCCGGCTTAAGACCAATATGAGAACTGTCAATGAATTACAGTATGCATCTTGTAAATTGACTAATGATATACAATTATCACAGGATTACTAAATAAAAAAAAATAAACCATAATTGAACACATTTTTGTTTGTATTGCTTTTACATGTTAATGTAAATTGAATTAAAATTGTACAACCGATTTCAACAATATCTGTTCATTTTTAGGAATAAATTCATACACACTCTGACTTCACTTATGCTTGGGTACCAATTATTGTATGTTAAGAATAAGCAATTAATTTACAATGTCATTACCAATTACAGTTAAAGTATTGTTGAGGATTTTGATCTACAGTCTATGATACATAGATTTAAAGTGGCATACATGCCTACATGTATATGCTAACTCCTTTCAAACTTTTAATCCATTAAGTACCAGAGATTTTTATTTTAATCAGGTTTCTTTATACAAACATAAATGCATTTACCTGTAGCGTGACTTAATTTGTGGGAGGTTCGTTTCAGTGGACAGTGGACCCTTTGGCTTGCATGATCTCCGATACTCTGGAGAACACTGTAAATATATCTACGAATATCAATATTTTCGTTTTTAAATGCAGACTTTCTCCAGTTTTTGGGCGTTTCGTCGTAACCCCCTTAATGCCCCACGCTACAAACAAATAAACAACTATGTCTTGTGTTGATTTTTTAGGATTGGGTTGAATTCGTATGGTGCGATACACACCAAGAATAACCCACAATATGTGCACGTGGGACATTTTGCACACAGGACCTACGACTTAAATGTCTCATCTCAAAGATGGTGCACTTTTGAAACTTGCATTTTAGCCCTCCAAGCTGAAACACAAGGAGAGCAGTGATGGGAATTGAACTGGTGACCTAAAGATCTCCACGGTTCAGCGCACACACAGTGGCTACCTCTGGGTTAGCCGACTGAGCTAGCTGGTCTCTACAGGCGCTTGAGGGCAGTATATTATTACTTAAGATGATCAGGTAGGATAGTTCAAATATGCTGTGCATCAGTCACAAATTAGCATATCCCTCATTTTTTCTAAGTACATGGATTATACACTGTATAGCAGTTTGTAATTTAAGTACAGAAATTCACATTCAAAAGGAATACATAGACAGTTAAACAGTTAAACTTTCCTGTGACGTATGAGAAACCAATTTCTTTTTTTTTTTTGTTAAATGTTATAAATTACTGTAGTTCTTCGGGTATAGGCAGTAAAGTATGGGGTGGGAGTATACCCCATCCCAAGATGGCCTTTTACTCAGTGAACTACGGTAAATGTTTGTTTTGTTGTTCAATGTTTCTCCCCTTCTAATTGCTTTTGATCTATTGGTCTTAAAAATGCCAAGTGCTGAAAGACCTTTTACAGGAAAAATCAATGAACGTAATTCTGTCTTTTCTATAGAAAAATGTATACAATATACAGTTGAACTTGCCTAAGTCAAATCCAAAATGCCACTAAAATATTGTTCAACTTTAATAAAATTCAACTTACAGATTGTTAATTAATGGAAAACACAATAATTTGGTATGTAAAATATGATCGTATTAGAAATTATTTGACTTAGGCACAGTCAACTTAGGCAAGTTTAACTGTATCATGAAAGCAGCAATACTATCATACAAAGATATTTTTTTTTAAATATCATTTATTTAAATTTTATGCTCAGGGCCAAGGATATGCAAAAAGCGAACTTAGTAAAGTGAATAAAATCTCTTTACTAAGTGGCAATCCTTTTCACATGACAAACACAGAAACAAGATGCTCTACATAAACTAAGTCTCATTATTAGGATTATGGAGTGGAGCTTGCTTGGTCATGAGGAAACATCCTGTTACAGAGGCAGGAATTGAACCCAGGACCCTAATCTTGACCACCAAGGAGGTTCTACCCCTCAAATAAAAGACCAATTTTGAGTCTGGGGTTTACATGGTTTTTAGCAGCTTTGGTCTCTAATTAGAATAATAAAGATAAAAGACATCGGTTAATTTGGGAACACAGGAATGTGGTCTTTAATTGGTCTTTAATTGAAAGGGTCTTATATTACAGGGAGACCTTTATTCAACTCCACTTGTCATCTTCACCATACACTTAATATTTATCTTCCAGGCCATCAGGCGAAATGCACCACTGCCATTCACCGTCTTGGCTTGCCTCCACTACCACGATTTCACAAGTTGGATCTACTTTAGCGTACACGTCAAAGGTATTCCCTGCCTGGTCTTGTAGTATGAACTTCGCATTTGGTTTACCATTTTTCCCAAATATTCCAAAGACCTGTGAAAGAACAAGACATAGTTGTTTTCATGTTGTCTTTTTTTCTGCTAGGATTAGATTGGATTGGATTTAACTTTAGAGGGATTTTTTATCTAAAATATGTTTTCAGATACATTAATTCGAAAATTATCTTACTTCAGTTGTACTTGATTCAGCTTTCTCATATATCTACAAGTTATTTTTTATGCTTAGTACCACCAGACTCATTTTGTGATTACATTTAACAAATATTATGAGAAATATTTGACTAACTATAATAGATCATACCTTAGAGCTTATGCCTTTAGCCAGCTCCCCATACGTCATTGTAGCAGAATTAACAACTCGGACTTGTTCATCAAACACTTGCACGTTAATGTAAGTACCTAACATAAAAAAAAATAGATTTTTTTTTATTAAATTATATATGATGCATGTCTTTAAAGCAAAATTGGTAGCCTATAATCTGGTTTTGAATGTCTAATTGCTAAGATGTTTTCTATAATTATATATTGAATTCCTGGTTACTATGGAAACAAAGTTGTGATGCATTGGTACCAATGTACATTCCTTCAAAAAATTTTACCTGAAGAATTTCTGCTGCTTTGTGATTCTGTTCTGCTACGTGGAACAGGTTCTCTTATACCTTGGGTGGTAAGAAGGTTTCCTACTTGGTTTCCTGACGCTGTTCCGATTCCAGAGGTGGTATTTTCAATCTACAACAGTTATATAAACAATAGTATTATGTGACTATAAACCTTAGTTTATGGAAGGCAATTATAGTTATCTTCGGGAATGAAAATCTCACATGGGAGGTGACTATATATAACTGTCTTCAGGAAACTATAAGAAACCATAAACTTTCTTGGGGAAAAAAAAAAAAAACACCATCTGTTTAGTTCTCTAAAGATCTGTGTAATTTGAACTTGTCTAAGTTGAATCCAAAATGCCATTTAAATATTGTTCGACTTAGATAAAATTTGACTTACAGATTGTTATATAATGGAAAACACAACAATTTGGCATGTAAAATAAGACTTAGAAATTATTTGACTTTAGGCACAGTCGACTCAGACAAGTTTAACTGTATATGGAAATGTAATTCACAAGCTAAGAATTAATGATTCCAAAGGTGGCATTGTCTATCTACAAAAGTTCGCGAAAAAATGTTTATTGGATGATGATGACGATAATATTAATATTGATGACAATGATGATGGCGACAATTAGGATGGTGATTTTTGGAGCCAGGATAAAAATGATGATGGTAATGAAGATGGTGGCTGAAAAAATGTTGAATTGATTAAAAGTAATAAGGAGTATACTCAAAATGAGTTTATGATTGTGAACAACAATAATAATGATGATAATGAATGAAGGTATGATAATGAGAATAAGTCAGGCTATGACCTTAGAATGGGATAAACAAATGAATACATAATAAATTACCTGCAGCTGTTCAGCTTGAAAAGGGATTGATTGGAAAGTTAATTCTGTAAAAAAAACATCCAACAAGTCTAGAGTAAAAATATGGTTCATGTTGTATATTTCAGATGTGATGTCCGAAAAAAGAAAACAAAAAACCATCAACCAACTGATACTAAAATTTAGGATGTTTTTGTAGACTAGTTTCTAAACATATTCTAAAAAACTTATATTGGGTTTCTAAAGCACAAATGGGCATGATAGTTTATTCCTATAACTGTAGCTGGCAGGTTGGCCTGTTATTTTGATGGAGAGAAAATCTTAAGCAACCTACCTGAATATAAACTTTCCAAATAACTGAGTTGTTGTGAACTGTTGGAAAAACTCTGCTGCTTGCGATAACTAGCAGCACTTGCAGATGCTGTAGGTTCATAGTCGGGTGTCGATGGAAGACACTGAAATAAATCTCCAAAAACACTTGATTGAGAACTGGAGCGTCTGTCAGGTGTTACTACTGGTGTACTTGTTGATCCTGATGTTCCACATCTGAAGGATCTGTCAGATGATCTTGGTGTAGCAGGCATTCCTGGGCTATCAGATAGTTCTGAATGTGGCTCTGGTTCTGGTTCTTTTTCAGGTCCTGGCCCATAGAGATCCTCATCGTCAATCTGCTCATCATCGACATCCAGGTTGCTAAATTTGACAGTGACATCATCTAACTCTGGGTAACCACCTTGAGTGTATTTTCCCTGTGGAATTGGCAGATCTTGGGGTCGAATTGTTGGTGGAGTTGGTGCTCGTCCAAGAGGGCGCAAGAAAGTACGATTATCAAGCCGTTGGGAACCATCATAAGGGCTGCAACTGCAGCGTTGTGCTAGTGACACCTGGTTGATGTCACCAGAACATTCAAGGACTTGTGCTGGTGACATCTGATTAATCTCGCAATCTCCCACATCTACTGGATGTGAATTTTCTTCTTGTCGAAGAGGTTCCAAAATACAAGACGTATCAAGATCTTGTAATGAATCAGGAGGGGGTATTGGAAATCTTTCAGTGTCCATTTCTACATCTTCCAACCCTTCATTTATATTTTCATACATGGAAGTAGTATACCTTCTTAAATTATCTGAAAGGAAGAAAATAAAATGAGGTTGTTACCTACAACAACATATTAAGAATGCAGACAAGCAAAGATAAAGCCCTAGGGAAATAAAAGATTATCAACTTGCAATAAAAAGTTATTGGCAATTCTATCTATTAAAAAAATTTAGTTGAAGCAATTCTCAAGGTAGACAACAGAAAAATATTCAAGTTATTTTTATGGCAAGCACAGTGATTTGGTTATATTCTATAACTGGCATATACTTGCTGTTGAATTAGAATTTAACAACCAGACCAATCAATCAAACAATTAAATCAATCAATAAATCAATCACTCTGTAATGGAGCAGTATTGTTTACTGTGTCATTTCCTGTCTTTCCTTATTCTGTACATGTACCATATATACAAATTTAGCATTTTCAAACAAGTGTGGCCTGCTAATATTTTATAAGCTGCAGATTCAAATATTACATCACACTCCACTGCAGCATTGGTGTCATTTAGACATGTGGAATAGGCTGAGGTTTTGATATCTTAACTGTCATTTTAGGCATTTAACATGAGCTTTTTATAAACCAATATTGTATGTGTGTAAAATGTGTTTAAATTATAAAATATTAATGAAACTTGTAATTTGTATGTGTGCAAACTCTTGTTTTCTTGTTCACTCAGTTTTCAAGAAGCCATTAAATAGTATATGAAGGAAGAAAGCTACTTTTGACACCCTGGCCTTGTGTGAATTTTTTGTGGCTAGACTCAACCAGCCTCAACACATCCATGAAAGATTTCTCACTACCATTACAATAAACATAAGGAAAATTGACAAACCCAAATCAAACATTGGATGTCCCAGGAGTTGAGAAGCCGTTGGCCTTGTGTCATTATCTCCAAAACCTTCTATAAGGAAACCCCTGATAGCGGGATCTAAAGACGCTGGAATGTCTTCCACAGGAGGGGGTCTTGTTCCAACCTATTTAGATACACAAACAAAATCATGATATAAAATAGTTACAAACACACACAAACAATTATTGTAATCATATCTCCAAATAAATAATTGTTTTAGCAAGTTTGAAAAAAATGCATCAACACTTACAAGATACACGTAAGATTTTAAACCTGGGAAACGTTTCATCCATGGTGGACTACCAGTGAACAGGTTGATAGCCGAGCAAATTGTACTCCAAACATCGATGGTAGCATTGAATGCTTCACATCCTGAAAAAAACATACAAGTAAAGAATCAAGGAATCAAGGAATCTTTATTGTCGATACAATCAAAATTTGGATCAAGGAGATTATTGGTTAAATAAACAAAAGATAAAAGTAAAGAATATATTAAGTGTTACAGTATATTAGACATTAAACTTCCAATATAAAAAAACAAAAAACAAACAGAACAAATAGAGTATGTGAAAATAAGATAAAAAGTGTAGGTAAGCCCATAAGAAGTTGATTATTGCGAGCAAGATATTGCAAACGGATTGCTTAGTTCCTTATTCTAATTATCAATAAAAATCCAATATTTTGAAATTGTTCAAGTTCATTGGCTCTACTGTAAGCAAACTTACGGCAGACTTCAGGTGCCATAAACTGCGCTGTTCCTCTTGGGTTTGAAACTATTTGCTGACCATTGTTGTTAAGTTCCATGGCCAAACCCCAGTCAATGAGAACAATATCATCATCATACGTCAGTAGAATGTTAGCAGCTGTCAGGAAAAACAAGACATAATGAAAAATTAAACAAATGTAAGGCAAGGTGTAATGCATGTTATCATGAAGTTAAGAATTCGTAAAATTGTGTTAGTAAAACCAATGAAAATGAAAAGAGCAATCTATTTGAAACGTCAATATACTCTCAACCCAACAGTTTGTATCTGAACTATATACGTGGCGTACTGCAAATTTATATTATTGTTTATCTGGCAGACCCACTTTTTCAGCATTTTTTAATGGGCCGTAACTTTTAAACAGTTTGTTGGGATAATAATTGAAAAGGAAAATGATCAGTGAAAACAGTTTTACAGATTTAATACTAAGAAAATCCAAAATAATCAATATGAATTTTCTTAAATGGGATAATAATAATGTGGAAATTATGAATAGAATGACTGGGACAGTACTTACGTTTTATATCCATGTGGACAATGTTCATGGAGTGGATATATTCCAAGACGCACAGAAGTTGCTTGATCCACTTTACGATATTACGATCGGAGCGAGGAACTTCATCGTTCATAATAGACAACGGTCTACATGGGATGTATTTACTGAGCATCATGATGACGCTGCCATGGCGAACAACACCCCACAGAGGTACGATGTATTGGTGCTCTAACCTCATCCAGATGAGGGTTTCATCCACCTCAAAGTTTTCAAAGGGAACCTGCACAGTAGAAAGTACAGTATGTGAAACTTTGACAGGATATAAAGTCAAATAGAATGTCAATCAAACTTTAATAATAACTGACAACAGACCAATCATAACTGAGCCAGAAATATACGTGTATCCTACAAATACACGCTTTGTTGCATATGTTTTTACACTGTCCTTTTGTGACAACTTAGCAACAATATTCAAGGTGGAGCTGGGGGGGGGGAGGAAGGTCCATTAAGAATTTGAAACAGTGATTTCAATTTATGCATCTGCATAAAGAAGGTAGGTGAAATGCTCTGAATAATGAATAATACATAAATACATAAATGAACCATAGTCTTGCAGGCGTCCCAGGTAAGTATAGTCCCTGTCTCTTATACACATCTAGATGTGTATAAGAGATGATTTTAGTAATGTAATTCGACAGGCAAATTACAGTAATATTTTTAGCAAATTTCTTTGAAAAAATTTCGTAGGCATAGGGCCTAGGACTAGCTAGGTATACAGTAATTTCATTTTACAGTAGTTTGGAACGATATCAGGAGTGGGGGTGGTGGCAGTGGCCTACTAGGACTACAATTTATTTGAAGCTATCTTGGGTCCGATCGTCCACACCAGTTGGGCCCAATCGTCTGTCACCCGAAGTTTTCATTATGATGATCAAGAACGTATACTATCTAGGCCCTAAGCTAGGCTTAGATTGCTGCCATCACTCTGCTACGTATACTACTACCGCATAACAAAGAAAGCGACCCACAAGGTGCATTCTTAAATTGTACACACATTATTAAAATGTATTAGACGATAACACGATATCACTGACTGAACGATCTACCACCCTCGCATCGCAGTAACTACTGTACTGAACTAGGCCTAATGTTTTTGTGGAAAGTTAGATAGTCGGCTGCCTTTATATCTTCACTTGTCTTCAATTTGTATTCAAAGGGTACATTGCTGCACAGTCAACTGTCGGGGATATGGTACCTTCATATGACTACTCCATAGGCTATGTTCAGACACAACGACTTACGCTAGCGTAACGTTAATCGAGTGGTGTGAACTTGTGCGCGGTGTAGGAAACGCCAGTATTATCGCACAATCACTAGCGTACGTTAACCTAGTAACAGACCCCAGATTAGCGTACGCCACTGAATTACGAAAGTCACGCATCAGTGATTTTGAACTCGGCCAGGATTTGACCGATCAAAATAAGCCTAGATGTAAACAGGAAATAAAGTGCGCGAATTACGAATACGAATATTTCGCGCGCGTTCGTTAATCGCACAGTCTGGACATCTCGCTAGTTACGCCATGGATTAACGTACACCCGGCGTTAGATACGCCTGGCGTATTTCTCAGGTCTGAACGTAGCCTTACGCTAGCGTAACGTTAATCCAGTGGTGTGCACTTGTACGCGGCGTAGCGAACGCCAGTATAATCGCACAATCACTGGCGTACATTAACCTAGCAACAGACCCCAGATTAGCGTACGCCACTGAGTTACGACAGTCCCGCATCAGTGATTTTGAACTCGGCCAGGATTTGACCAATCAAAATAAGCCTAGATGTAAACAGGAAATAAAGTGCGTGAATTACGAATACGAATATTTCGCGCGAATGCTTAAGCTAGCGTTCGTTAATCGCACAGTCCGGACATCTCGCTAGTTACGCCATGGATTAACGTATACCCGGCGTTAGATACGCCTGGCGTATTTTTCAGGTCTGAACATAGCCATAGAGATAATAATAAGAATACTAGAGCGCTAACCACAATGTATTCGATGTTTGAAATACGCAGAACTGTGTGGGTACCATCCAAGATGGCTGCCATAGATTTAGCCAATCAAATTTCGCTAAGCACCATCGTTTGCAATTGCACCCTCAATTTACTCAGAGGGTTCAGTACAGCTAGCTTCCCGTATGTTTGAAACTCGAGCGTTGCGGTGTTTGGGTGTAATGTACACGATTTTAATTTTCATTCCTTGGTACTTTATTTTTGAATAAGATGCTCCACTTGGCCTCGTTTTGGCTACAATAGTTTAATAATTTGTTATTACAATTACTCATTATCATTAAGGAAATAATAGTCAGTCAGAGGGCTTATTAATATGTAATAATATGTAATAATATGTATACTAAGCCTGAAGGTGGTGCTTTACTACAACGTCCATCTTGGATGGTGCACATACATAACTCTGCATTGCTGCGCCATCTTGTTTAAGCTCTATGGACTAGTCATACAACAGAAAAAAACGTCGCATGGAGTTAGTGAAAAATGGAGATCTAAATGAAAAAAACGATGTATTTCAGCAAGTATTAAAACCTTTTTGTTTTATTTTAGGCCTTCTTCAAAATACCAATGCCACAGCAGTTGATTTTTTTTGCCGTAAAACCAAAATAGTTTCATGCATGCCGACTTGCCGATCGGTTAGCGTGAGCCCTGACTGAACTCTGCAGAAACTTCACATCGAACTTCGCATCGCGATGTAAAACAAAATGTCGGAACACTTTTCTTTGACGCATGCGCATTTGCATAAATTTCTACACACACACACACACACACACATACTACACACAATAAAAAACAAAAGAAATGTGACAAAGAGTGATTATAATAGTTCCTATTGCATTACATGCATAGGAACTAAAAAGTAAGGTTGTTCTGTAAAATATGTAGGTATAGAACATACATGAATATTATTGTACCTTAAAGTTAAATTAAGAAATTAGAAATAAACAAGACACCTGAAAGCATTGTTTAATTTTTGGTCAACTTTTTTGAGATTGAAGCTTAGACCACCAACAACCATCCCCATGGTGCTCCTTAGTGTTAGCTAGCTCTACTTTTAAAACTCTCTAGAAACTACCAAGAACTAATATTAGTATTATTGTATCAGTGATTCATATATGTTCCCCATCAACTAGACATTAGGCAAGAAAGTTACCTCTATATGACAAGTAATTTGCATAGAGGAAACCAATATGACCTCTATGTATCAGACTCAACTTTCAGATTTTCCCAATAAATCTTTAATTGTTTTATCAAATAAAACCTTCAATATTCATCAAAACATAACACATTCACAGTGGTTGGTTCAAATAAATACCACACAGTACTTATATGATTTAAGAAGGCATTTACCTACCAGTGTATAGACCATTATGTTGGATTGACACAGTGCCGCCGTCTCGCATCTCACTGGGGGACTTCCAGCGGCCTAGCCTGAGCAGCTGGCTGGTCACATATAGAGCGCACCGCAGCGGATAGCACCGCTAGACACGTGCCATAGCAATTAATGTATATGTAAACATTGAAATAGCTTTTTAAGACTTAAGCTTGTTTTTAATATAACATTTCGTGTTTTTTCCGTTTTAAATGTATGTGCTCGAAAGCAGTTTAGTTTTATTGTTGATTTAATCCATGATAGTAACTACGAACTGAGAAATGCTAGGCCTCTAAAAGTCCTCCAGTGGTAGTTATCGGAAATTTTAATTTCAAATTTCGTGAAAATGGTCTATACAAAAGCTAAGTTCCAAACATGAATACATACATACAAAGTGAGTGCAATGCCTACTGGCACTTCCTATTCTAGGAAGAATTTTCGAATAATTCCTTTCTTTTTGTTTATTTATTTATAGGATTATTAATTGTGATTAGAAGGCAAGCTATTTAACTCCACTTAATTATAAAGTACTATTAAAATACTTACAAACTTGCAAACAAAATGTTTCTTTGTTTCTTCATCGAAACATAAAAAGACCTCTCCAAAACTACCAGAGCCAAGGCGATGCATTTTATGAAATTCTTTACCTGGTCTATAATAGCAACAACTTGGAGTTAATTCCTGTGGGATAGAAGAATATAACAACCATTTATTTGTTCATTCAATCATTCATTTCATTTATGCACCCATCCATTAATTCTTCAATTTATTCTCTTTTATACCTATGATGGCCAAATTAAAGATAACTTAAAAACAAATTAATAAAAATATATTTTGTCTTTCTTGTTCTCTTTCAAATTAAAATTGGAAATTTTGGCTGGGCCTCTGGCAAACTATGGCATCTAAGAAGCATTTACAATATGAGTATTTTCACAAGTGTACAAATAGTAGGCTATGGTAAGGGTTGACTAATTTGTGCACTTTTACATGCATGAAAATGATGATTCAAAATAACATGCAATAATTAAAACAATAAATTTTTATGACCAATTAAATGGAAACATGGATATAATATACATTTTTAAGTAACCAAGTATAGAACTTTAGTTGACTTCACAAGTTTTTGCAAAATCAACATTTTTTATGTACTGTACACTTTCAGATGAGAGGGAGGGGTACCGAATAAGAGTACTGTTTACACTTGCAAAAATTGGCGACCCCTAAATGGCAGTGCCAATCAACATTTAACATTACAAATTTTTAACTGCCTGCTTAAAACGTTTGCTGCCAGGGCCTGGGATGTGAGTTCACATCCAATGAAGTTCAATCAGGCCGCCAAAGAGGTAAGTTCATGTCCACACCTGTACAACATACCACTATTGTACTGGGCGTAAACGCTCGCCCTGGAGGTTCAGGGAAGGACCTGGAAGTAACGATCTAAAAATAACTACTGTATATTTGTTCGTGTTTCACTACGGTTGATGGAAATGATTTTCATTATGGTGGCGCCCTTTATACCTTGGCATATGGGATGAATCTATAAAAAAAAAAGGCTTCAAAACTTGATGCAGTAGCTAGGTCATGAACCAGGGTCTACATTATGAATAGTCAGTAATCTCATCACTAAGCCAAATGCTCTATCCTTCTGGTTTCATATATTATTCAAAAATTTATCATTTTATCAAGAGATAACTTTTCAATTACATATTATTATTAAATAAAGAAAACCTTACTCTATTAAAGATAACACCATCATTGGTTTCACCATCAGTTGCATCATGATTTTGAATCCAATCACAAATTTTGTTACGGCATGTTTCCTGATCGCCATAAGTAACACCTGATGGTCGACGGTTCAACACATGACCACCTCTAGGACCGGGAAATATACCAATTCCCACTGGGTCGATGTCTGGGGAAGGAGTAGTTTCCATGGCCATAGCTTTATTGCTACTCCCTGCTTGTTTGAACTTTTTCTTGGGTCGTGCCCCCTGACTACTGCTGAAACGCATTCTCTTGAGATTTTCGCAACATGCTTCCATCTGTAGTTTCTTCTCTGGAAGACTCTTTAATAGCCATAATAATATAATTTCGAGCCTTTCTTCTTTGTCTACAAGAAAAAAATAAAAAATACATGACAATAACATCTAATAGTTTTACTTATGAAACTGATTTCACACTTTCAGTCTATCTATTGATTTTTTCTTTTTTTAAATAAAATATTGAATTAAATGCAATACAATGTGTGACATAAGATCACAGAAGGGCTGTAAACTCGCATCACCAGGTCTTTAGAAACAGGGTCAAATAGGCCATATAAAATTTGTGTTATAAACATTAAGTATTCCCATTAATCTTACATTTTTGAAGTTTGGATTTAATATTCCAAATCTAAACCATAAAATTTAGTCATTTTAGGAAGGCCATTCAATGAGGGATGTGATGTGAACAAATATTGTTTTTTCACAAGACTACTGTATCATCTTTAACTGAGGGAGTTATTTCTCCACATATAGTTTAATTTCAGGTGACTTATCTATTGATAGCATACCAAGATATACCCAGAACATCTTGGGTTTGAATCCTGATTGTGACAAAAGTGTGTTTTTGTTTTTTTTTTATCTTTTGTGCGGTCATCCCACCTTTATTCATCACAAAGAAAAGAACATTTTTTATAAGCAACATTGTGGTTACACAATCATCTATAATGCAATATGGCAATGTAAAAATACTGGAGAAATTTTTGGCATACGTTTTAAAAATGAATTGTTTAGTTAAAAGTTATTCAAAATATTTGCGGATATGTTTTTCTATCATAAAAAGTTGGAAAACTGAGGTGTAACACCATTTGTTCAGATGTTTTAGGACGTTTGCTTTGTAAATGCAAAACGTTCCTAATGAAAACAGATGGTCTATATAAACATTTCCTGTACCAATCACAATATTTTTAAAATTTGCTTCAATACCATAATTAATAATGCTAAAATGATTAATAAAATTCCACAGGTCATGTGATTCTGTACAATAATAAAACAAATGTGCGTCATTGCACTTTGGACATGTATTATTTTCGATAATTTTCCATGTATGTAACCTTTTCCTAGTAGGAACAATACAGTGCAATATTTTATAGTTTATCTGTTTGAGCTTGTTTTCTTTGATAGATTTCACTTTCCATGACCAGGTAAGTTCCCAGTCAAATTCTGTATTAAAAAATTTATGCCACTTTGATTGAGAATTTGTAGGTTTTAAACATTTTTTTGATAAAAAACAATTATATATTTGTTTACTGCTCATATTGCAGCAATTTTTTACTACTTCTTGTGTATTATTTTGCTTTACATTTTCAGTTTTTGAGAATATAATATTTTTCTATTCCTGTGGAATTGCCATCATTAAATTAGAAAATTCTGATATCCAATTTGATTTATTATTTAACAATAATAATAGCTTATTTGAATTAATGAAGTCGTAACCAATCACAATATCTTTCATTTTGCGAATACCGGATCTAATCCAGTTTCTATAACAGAGAAAATCCATTATACATTATTAATTTGTTTCCCCAAATTTGCTGCTCCATAATTTCCTCATAGCATGTTGGATGTTTCATTAAACTTTCGTTACATTGGGCTACTGCATGAAGTAATGACAAGTAAAAACCGTGTAATTTTTTACAGGGTTTTTGCTTCCAATTCATATGCGATACATTTTCAATTATATTTCTTGGGGCAAGCTTATTAAAGTACATCATTTGCAAGTGTTTCCAATTTGCTACTTCATCATTATACAAGCGTTTTACCCAAGATAATTTAAGGGAAAGCACTTGGGATTTAAAATCAGGGGCCCTAATACCACCGCACTCATAGGAATTAATGAGAGTTAATCTTTTTATTTTTTCCTTTTTTTTATCCCATATGAAGTCAAAAACAATGCGATCAACTTCATTGATGACTCTTTCAGGTGTTTCAATAATACTTGCATTGTACATTAATTTAGACAATCCAAGTGTTTTTAGAATTAAAATTTTTCCAAAAATCGTTAAATTTCTTTTTCGCCATGTATCTAGTATATTTTTTAAAGATTCAATTTTTTCAAGCCAATTTTTATTAAAACACAAGTCATGGTCATGACCAACAAATATTCCGAGGATTTTGAATGCATCTGATACCCATTTGATATCGTGTGGACTATCAGTTCTTTTTTTCCATTGTCCTAACCACATAGCATTTGTTTTTTCTTTATTTTTAGTTTTAGTCCAGAAACTTTTCCGAATTCCACAATTTTATGTAAGCTTTTTTGTATACTGATTTCATCATTGATAAATAGAACCGTGTCATCGGCAAGTTGTGCAATTTTCAATTCATTTACACGTGGGCCTTCTATACTTGGTAAAATAATGCCTTTAATCAATTTATCATGTCTAAGTCTTACAGCCATTATTTCTGTTGCAATGATAAATAATAGTGCGGATAGAGGGCAGCCTTGTCTAATGCCTCTGTTCATTTTAAAACTACTTGAACACCAACCATTATTCATAATAATACTTTCGGTATCACAATAAAAAACATTTACCCACTTAATAAAATATGGGCCAAAGTTTAAATGTTCCAACGTACTTATCAGGAAGTCTCTGTTGACAGTATCAAAAGCTTTAGTAAAGTCTACGCTAATCAGAGCTCCTGTTAGGCTGTTAATATCCATATATTCGATCACATCTTCTATCAACCTAATATTTTCGCCGCCAAAACGGCCTTCAATGTATCCTTTTTGATCACTACTAACTATTTTTTTTTATAACTTTTTGTAATCTTTTTGTTGAAACTGATGCGGCAATCTTATAGTCATTTAGGAGAGTTATAGGTCTCCAATTGCTTAAATTTTCATGTTGACCCTTTTTATAAATTATATTTATTATCCCTCTTCGTTGTGAATTTGATAATTTTCCCATTTCTAAACACCAGTTTAATGCGTTACATACCAAAGTATCTATTTTGGGCCAGAACGATTGATAAAACTCCACTGTTAGGCCGTCTGACCAAGGTCATCTAGATGTGTATAAGAGACAGGTGCAATATTTTATAGTTTATCTGTTTGAGCTTGTTTTCTTTGATAGATTTTACTTTCCATGACCAGGTAAGTTCCCAGTCAAATTCTGTATTAAAAAAGTTATGCCACTTTGATTGAGAATTTGTAGGTTCTAAACATTTTTTTGATAAAAAAACAATTATAAATTTGTTTACTGCTACATATTGCAGCAATTGTTTGCGGCAATCTTATAGTCATTTAGGAGAGTTATAGGTCTCCAATTGCTTAAATTTTCATGTTGACCCTTTTTATAAATTATATTTATTATCCCTCTTCGTTGTGAATTTGATAATTTTCCCATTTCTAAACACCAGTTTAATGCGTTACATACCAAAGTATCTATTTTGGGCCAGAACGATTGATAAAACTCCACTGTTAAGGCCGTCTGACCAAGGTGCTTTATTGGTTTTCATATTTCGTATTGCATTTTCACATTCATGGATGGTTAATTCTCCTTCACAACATTGTTGTTCAGGAATAGTTAGTTTAGATGATTTTGTTAAATTTAAATATTCATGAATTTCAGTCTTACTAATTTTTTTCAGAGGCATATAAGTTCTTAAAATGTTGTACTTCTTCGGACAGAATGTCTTTAGTTTCTACAGCGTATGTTCCATCAGACCTTATGATTTTTTTTGACAAAAGTGTGTTTGTTAAATCAGAAAGACGCAAGATGAATTATAAAATAACACTTACTTCTTGCTCTTTCATAATCCTTGTAAAATGGGAAAGCATCTGGTGTACTTGACACAAGATCTTCAAAAGTATACAAGATAAAATGGCAATTCTTGCATGCAGTGTGTCCCCGATGACACTGCTGTAAATGTTTCAGAAAGCAGTCACCTCGTCTGGTAAATTCTGTCGGCTGATTACATACACCATTTTTTTGATCTCTTGCATATTCCATAACTGCCTTCAGACACTTTGAAATGTATGCTGGACTCTGTGAAATAAAATGATAAATCAATGACTATATCATTACATTATTTATTGATGAAATTGAATTGTTAAAGTTGTTTTTTAGGTACCTTATGACAATTTAGTTACTATGTAATGTACTTAAGTTTACTAATTATTATTGTTTAAATAAAAGTTGTTATAAAATAAAATAATACAAAAACAATATCAATAATCATTTTAACACAACTTCTAGTAAAAGCTAAAAAAATATATATATATACTCATCTAGACCCACTTACATTAAGATTCTCCTGCTGCTGTTCCTCGTCCTCATCCTTTTCCTCTATGTCCTTCTCTTCCTTTTCCTCCACTATCTTTTCCTCTGTGTCTTTCTCCTCCTTTTCCTCTGTGCCTTTTTCCTCCTCCTCCTCCTCCTCCTCCACCTCCACTTCCTCCTTTACCTCCTCCTCTCCTTGTGTAGAAGATTGGTCTTTTCTTCCATCTCCATTACCTCTTCTCCGTCCACCGTCTTCATCATCTCTCCGTTCATCACCAGCATCTCCAGAACCACTAACATCACTACAATCCCCACCAGTGGTAGGCTGCTTTGGTTTCATAATAAATCAAATAAGATGTGTCAATTTCAACAATATATAAAATGCATAGGGGCAACTAAAGAAAATAGATTTTGATTTGAGAAGGTAGAATTTGAACGTATAACAAATTCACTCATCCATAACTGTCGTTGTGCGAGTTCTATGTTCTACTGTAAATCAATTTCAATTTTTGACGATGCAGAAGGTTGACACACTAATGTTTAATTGTACAATCCTTGTTCTCTACTGAACTTAGATTCCGCCAACAACCATTTTAGATTTCAGAAGAGAACATAGCGCACAACGTTTCAGACATACCAGTTAAATAAACATGGCATCGTTACGTTGAATGTCGTCACAAATTGAAAGCCCACTAATATAATTCTCTGTGAGTCACTAAGCAATCAAGCAAAAAATTAACTATTATTTTAAAAAACAATATTAAATATTTTATTAAATGAAAGAAAAACCAACCTCCTGTTGTTTTTGCTTCTGCTGTTCTTGATTTTGTTGCTGAGAACTTTCTCCTTTTGAATTCTGAGGATCTCCGGTAACCTTTCTTCCACTGGCTTTGTTATTTCCGAGACTCGCATCTTGAGACTCTGAGTTCACTTGCCGTGAATGCGTGGTTAATGGAATGCTCTTCTCATGTCTGTTGTCCACGTATGATGGGTCAAAAGTGGAGGCAGAAAGACAGTTGAAATTTGGAGATGCTATCACTAGGGAAGATTTCTCATGCTCAACGACTGTTGCTTCTTCAATAATAGTGCTGCGTTCGTCTTCTACTGTTAAAGAAATAGTTCAAAATTGTGATTGTAATCAATATACAGTCAACCCTCCCATTTTATATACTTTAATTTTATGACTTTGAGTTATGCTAGTTGAACTTCGTATGAATGTTCTTCAAAGTACTAAATGTAATAACAAATAAGAGAAGTTTAACTTTTTGTAACATGCTTAATTTAGTTGAAGGAGTTATTTGTTTGAACTATATCATTGGTAGATCCAGGAATTTGAAATCGACAGGGCCCAAGGAAGGACTTTCACGGATAGGGGGACAACACCATCTCAGCCCAGGGCTGAGGTAAGAAAATTGATGATATATGATATGACAACTGCAAATGACCGGAAATGGCACTCTCAGACTTAAATTGAATATATATAAATCTTTTTTTGCCATTTTTTTTAATTACACAAATCAATTGTGATGTTGGTAGTCTATGAGTGAGATACTTACCTGGATAACCGACTAATTGCCATTGTTCCCAAAACGGAACACCCCTTCAAAAAAAATGGAACAGTCCGACCCAAGGCGCCACGTGCGAACCGTCTCCTTAACAAACGTCCTCATTCCCTAAAGATCGACACAATCACGGCGAGGATCTTTTTTTGCCATTTTTTAAAATAACAAATATTTCTTTTTGGTCAAGCTTGAATTTTAACAATACTATTTTTGGGATGATTTGATTTTCGTACACCACAAATTCTTAGGTACATTTAATCATAACTATGATTTTTTCATCCTAAACTTTGGGTGTGTTATTACCCCCTTCCCGAGACCCGGGGAGGTGGTGTGTCGCCAATCACCACTCCTAAATACTAGAGAAAACACTGTGTATATAAGTTTATAAAATATATAGAAATGTTATCTTACGTGATTCATTGTGTTGTTCGCTTAAGGGTTCTGTTGGCTTTTTCTCACTGTAATCTGTCTCATCCAAGTGAACAGTCAACTCACTCCCTTTTTCAGGTTGCTCCCCGTCATCAAATGAATCTTCAGTAGTTGTAACTGGCTCCCTAAAATATACGTTTTGCATGTTTGGAATGTCATCACCGAATATGTAGACTGTCCCATTGCCTTCTACTCTGAAACCAGCTTTCTCCAGTTCTCTAATCTCTTCTTTGCTTCCTTTACACTTTACACCAATGTCTACCACCAAAGGCTTCCCATCTTCAGTATAACACCTCTTTACTTGGGGAAACAAAGGAACTTGAACTCTACAATTATAACACTCTTCTTGACTTTGAGACTGAAAGTAGTCTACTTCCTGGTCATCTGGCATAGCAGGCATTTTCTATTAAAAGAAACAAGTACAGCAAAATTAACAAGGGTATAAATAACATACACAATATACCGCATTTGACCGAGAAAATGACCAGAGGCATGGGTATGAAATTCACTGAAAATTATTAGGTGGGTTTATACTCAAAAATTGCCCAAAAGTGCATCATCACATTCTCTATGAAATCACATCATACAGCGACCATCAGCGCAGTGTGTGCCTGGATTAAGGTTTCAAACCAATCAAAAAATAAATTCAATCTACCGGTATCTTATTTTTTTCGATGACTTCAGACATTTCCTTGATTTTTCCAGCATTACCATATTGTCTCTAAGGCCCCCCAAAAAAAGTTTGCTTTGGCCACGCCCGACCGACCCAAATTTTACAAAATTCAGGATCAGCATTTTTCCCGTTTTTATTTTAATACTTGACTACAACAAACAATATTTATTTATGAGCAAATAAAACTGAAATAGCTTTGGTCAGGCTAGGGGGCCAAGGCAAAGTCTATTTCACTTGATGGTATGTGATGCGAATCCCAAATTGTTGTATTATTTGTGTATTTTCTATATTTTAGGCGTAAACATATTTTTGGTTGTTAAGAAAAAAACATTTTTTTTAAAGTTTTCCTACCGACCTACCCAGTTTTTGGATTTTTCCAAAGCGTAGCCAACACAAACATTTTTTTTGGCCTAATATTAAAACGACTCCTCCTTTTTTTTATCATTTGCCAATTAAGATTTTATGAGTGCCCAACTAATTTAAACAGAGATAAACAAAGGTTCTTTCGTTTAGAATGGGTAACAATTATGCAAATATTAAAATAACAAAATTTCAACTTTATCAGCCGATTACAAACAACTGGAAATGCTTGTAATGCAACACATTACCTAGGGCAGCATGCCTAGTGAAATCCCAATTCCTCTCGCGTAACCTAAATGGCTGTATAATTTTTTACAATTCTGTTAAATTTTTCGACCGTGTGGGTTTCAACAATTATTTTAAGTTTTATTCAAATTTGATATAATAAAATACTTAGTGAGCATACAGTATGTATCTATTATTCAATCTATCATTCTATTATTATGGTGGCTAATGAAAGCCGATATTAAGCTAAACATAAATTGGTAATTCTAGGCCTAACTTGGCCTAAATCATCACTACTAACTATGTGAAGCATGCAACCATCATGCACCACGTTAGTAAACAAAACAGAATGGAGAAATACCATGTGATACAATGTTTATTTGATGGGCAGTTTGATAGATGACGATTGCCTTTCTATCCAGTTAAATTTCAGTAAAAAAGTATAACTTAAAGAAAACTTAGTATTTTTATAGGACACAATAATTTTGCAAGTTTTTATTCTAAAACCATAACACTGCACAGGCACGTAACATGAAAATAATTAAACAACCAAAACCATAGCTTGAAATGTTGTAGAAAATGTAGTAAGCCTTACAGGACTGTAGCGAGTATAATTACAAAATTAATATTATTATATTATATTCAGAGATTAAGTTATTTATTCACTTCTCGATTAACCCAATCATACCTGAAAGCACCTGAAGCGCTCGCTGATTATTGTAATTAATTAATTTACAATAATTAAAAAGAAATCGTATGTGCAGTATTGTGTGCATGTATTTTCACTAAATATTCGAGAAAATATCAAAAATTTTTATAAAAAAATGTTTCTTACTGAATTTTTAATTAATTTCAATGATTAGAGTAATTAAAAATATGAAATATGATAATTGTTTATGTAATGTAATACCCTTGAACGGGAAGGCGCCGCCATCAACACTGATGCATAAAATCGTCTAAAAATACACATTTTTTTCAAAAAGTAACTACTCTGACACTTTCCTACAATAAATATATATTCAACATACATAATGTACCAGTTTGTTTATTATATCCACATATTTCCACGTAAAATCAATTTTTTTGTGGCTGAAAAAAACAATATTCACAAGCGGCGGTTATTCAAGAGCGGCAGTTATTCAAGCATTTACGGTAACTGGTCTACCAGTATACCAGTAATTAATGCCTTTTTAATCATTAGTCTAAGATACAGTTAGTTTTTTAATACAAAACAAGAATAAAACATTATAAACATTAAAATGTGGAAAATAAAAGAGTATTTAATGGGAATGAACCAGCAGTTAAATTGAAGTACCTTAAAAATGGGGACAGAGCTCAATATGTAAACATTGTTTTATTTTAATACTGTACAAATGACTATAATAATTATTTATAAGTGTCTACAAGGGTATGCACCATCATATCTGTCGTCTATGCTTGTCTCTGAAAATATTCACTCTAAATGCATCCGTAGCCAAAGTGGCAACACTTTAATTGTACCAAACTGGAATAACAATCATGGTAAAAGAACCTTTCAGTATAGATCTGCCAAAGAATGAAATAACCTACCAATTGACATAAGGAAAAATGCAACCAATATGAGTTTGGATATTTTCAAAAGTGCTTTTTCTTAATTTTGAATTTTATCACATATTTAAATTCTTTTCTGTTTTCTTTCATGTTTCATGCCTTTTGTTGTTGTTTTTGTTTTTTGTTTTTAATTCTAATGATTTTGTATTTTGATTATGTTAAGATTTTAATCCCAAAATTTTTAACTGGACTATTTGGGAGACCAGTACTTTTGTATTGAAAATGTGTCCAGTCAAAAGAAAGAATAAATAAACAGTGAGTTACAGTATACAGTTGTCTGTAGGCCTATGATTGCAGTTAAGGTGGTAAAAATGTCCCTAGGAATGGTGTCCTATAGCAGAAAAAAAAAATTAAGGACAAAAATATTAGTAAAAATTAATAATAATCAATGAAATTTGAAAATACTTCATAAATATCCTGAACATTTTCTTATTCTATAAAAAGGTTAAAGCCATTCTACTTACACAGTCTGTTTAATGAAAAAAATCTTCAAGTGATTTGCAAAATCAAAACGTTTTATACAATTATTTTGCAATACACCATGTATCGAATGATCAGCCACTGCAATCGTATGATTAGTAATTAGCATATCAAAGGATCAAAAGCCACATTATTATGGCCTGTATTTGAAAGAGGGTGAATGCATTCTGGAAAAGCTTAACTTCACTGACTTGTTCATGATATGATACAGTATAAATCATGAATGAACACAAACAAAGGATAGAAATATTGCGTAATAAATTACCTTGACTG
Organism: Anneissia japonica; assembly: GCF_011630105.1. Lineage (NCBI taxonomy): Eukaryota > Metazoa > Echinodermata > Crinoidea > Comatulida > Comatulidae > Anneissia > Anneissia japonica. Next base: position 66,044 of record NW_022693355.1, on the reverse strand, counting down.
TGTACATTCCTATTCCTACAGAATATATGCCGAACTGCTAGGCCACGTAAGGGCTTTTTGTGTTAAAAGGGGGAAAAAATGAAACATAACCAGTAATTCTTGTACCTAGTCCTAAAAACAATAAAACCTCTTCAAAAGACCACTCACAGCTAAGGTGAGGTACCTACCTGTAGCAACACCAGGCTATACTATATAAGAACATTCCAACAGTATACATGTAAACCAAATGTATTATTAAGGTTTCCATTAGATGTTCATTAAAAAAAAAAGAGTACAAAAATTACCCAGTCTACAGTACAATGTCTTGGAAAATTACCAAGCAGTTTGATAATATGCCCTTCTTTTACAAAATCATATACCTGTACTGTATCTTTAGATAGCACAATACAATTAGGATGTAAGGACCCATAAAAAAAAAATATTAGTTTATCACAATATCAAAGAAGAAAAACTGATGAGGGAGGGAGGTCTTTTCTTTTCTTTGCTAACCCGCCCCCATTTTACCGATGTTCACAAATAAATCAATGGTTAGGGACACGTATATAAAGTTATAAGAATGGAATCAAATTTATATTTGAAAAATATGTTTTTGTTGTACCAGTAAACATATTTGCAAGAAATCCTGAGCTTTTCAAATAAAAAAAGATGACAAAAACGACCGTTTTAAATAAAAATATATGTTGATTGAAAAAAAAAAAATAATCTGAATTTCCCCAAAAGGGATGAGGGAGGGGATGATAAACTAATAATTTTTTATGGGGCCTAATCAAGTTATTAGAGTAAAGTATATAGGAATTTATTTAAAAAATTCTAGGTTTACCAAGGAGGTATTAAAAATACTTCAATTATCTGATATACATATGAAGAAATTCCTTTCTAGTAGCACTACTTTGTAATCTGCCCATGAATGAGTAATTTGCCACTGGCTAGCACAACTCGTGACTTGCCCATGAATTCTGTACAATTTCGCGCTGCTGTAAAAAGAATGGGGATTCCCCTAAAATTTCCAGTTCACTGGATTAGATCATGGAAACACAGGCTATATTCAAACTACAGATCTATGTCAGAATGAATGCATGACATATGCCATTTTAATAATTTACAAAGTTACTAGGCCTAAAAACAACAAATTAAGCCTTTTTTTTAAATTAAACATTTAACCAAATTTAATACTTAAATCTGGTTTTTTATTCAATTTGGAGGTGAAAAAACAGCATGCCTCCATAGAATTAATTACAACATTCAAACTACTTTAGGCGACCATTAACTGTCAAAAGTACAATAAATAATATTTTGTACATAAAATAATCAGTAGAGTTAATTAAACAATTTGCTTCCACCATCATAAATTAAATAATTATTGACTTTAACAAGATTATAAAGATTAATAGTGATATAAACAGAGGATTAAGTAATACACCCACTAAATCAATGAATATTATACATACCATCATCACTGAACTATATACTGAAACATTAGAATCTCTTATTCAAACATTATCAGGGAAAAGGAGCCATTTTACAGCTAAGGAAAAGAACATAACTTTTTATCTCCTGGTTTTTAACTACAACAGAGACCTGTGCAGTAAACCAACATTATAGGTTTTTGTACATTGTGAAAGGTTAAATCTGGAAAAAAATCCTTAAAAATGTCATCAAAACACTTTAAATTGCCCATTCAGGGCACAAAATTCGCGCTAGCAAACTAGCAATCTGCTAGTAGGTTTGTCATAATTGCTGGGTAAACATTCACAAACCAGCAAATAAAAAAAATAAAAATAAGTAAAATATAATAAGAAAGAATAGTTACAAAAAACGAATACACAATTTTATTTTATATCATTTAATTATGAAATCAACTAAAAATGCCTATAATCGATGAAAAACGATCATTTTTTCCCCCATCTTGAGCACCGGAAATAAGATGTGAAGTGTCCCAACAACATTAATTTTTTTCTGCACGTAAGTTGCGTAGTGATTGGCTTACTACCTTAGACCTTGCCGCAGCTTACGACTAGGCCTAGGCTAGGCCTACCTACTACAATTTACAGAAGTACATCATTAGTTGTTATTTTCATACAATCTATTTTCCAAAAATAATACTGTATGTTGGGTTGGTATCAATATATTTTACTAGTTGAGCTAACTCATTTTGGTAGGTACATTTTTCACAACTTAACTAGCAATAGGTTGCTAGTGGCTAAAAAATGTAAATTTCTAGCCCTGCCATTATTTAAAAAAGAATCAAATAAATAAATGCTGCTATTTTTACAGAATATTTATTATATAAAAAATCCTTAAACTGAATTACCAGTTAATTTCAGGCTCAATAGTACTGTTAGTTTTTTTTTTTAATTGGTAAAAAAAATCCCTATTTTCTGAAAGTTTAAAAATCATATGTGGCCACTACTGTAGTTGATATGAACATGCTTTTTTGATACTTTGACAATTTTAAAGAAAATCCTTGTTACTGTATTGAGTAATATATGTCCATATAATATTAATTATTATATATTTGTTAAAAAATAAATATACTATGTTTTAAAAACAATGAACATTCCTTCTATTCATTAAAAAAAATTCATCATTCATTATGTTTCAACTTTCACTATTTAAAAAAAAATTAAAATGCTTGTTTGTATAAGGTATAAATCCAAACTAAATGTTTCACAAAAAATAGCAGTTGATAAACATATTATTATTACTGTAGAGGTGTTACTGTTAGGTGAGTGCAGTGATATCTCCAATAGAATTCCAAACGATTGTTGCACCCATGTATAAACAATAAGTAACCTATTGGTTGGAAATCAAAACAAAAACTTAAAAATTAGCATATCGATATCTAATATTTGTTTAACTGTTTATTGACTTAACTATTGACGTCATTAATGATATTGAGTTATGCTGTTTACCAGGGAAGGGAAACATAACTTGAAAGAACTTTTATTTTTTTTTTTTAATGAGGTACAAAGAAACCAACACATACCTACGAAAATGAACTTGTAAATTAACTCGAAATCTGCTACCAGTTAATAAATGTATCAATTGACTCTTTAAAACAAAATGGCTACCATACTATAGGGCGTAGTTTACAACATACTAAGCGACAAACGGCAAAGGTCATGAAACAGGTGCCTTTGTTGCACACATTAATGTACTTTTAGAAACCTGTTGAAAATCACATACCATAAACCACATAGTACAGTTTATAATAAATTTAAGTATGTTACTGTATGTTTACAAAGATAGGTTTATTGTTTGTAGTGGCCGGTGGTACATTGCATCACCCAAAGGCCTAGCCTAGGTCACGATTAGCAACCACAAATGGGAAACTTGCTTCTTTGTACTGCAGAAGCAGTCATATCCACTTCCTGGTACTACTAGGCTTCAAAAAAAGTTGGAGTAGGCCTACTGCACAATTGAAAACCTTAGAAATACAAAATAAAATTGACAGTTTTTTTAAATTTCTATGGCGTCCTACCTTTGTCAAATTGTACTGAAATAATGTGTACGTTTCCAAAATCCAGAAAATGCTGTAGACTATAAACTACTTTCAGATCCACAAAACTAATTGTACAGTAAAATGAATGTCAGCGCTTAGTAGCCAATAAATCTGCCAATATATAACAGACTTTTCAATGCTGAATATACACAAAAAAAGTGTATAAAAAAATCCTCTTCAATCATCGTCTACCGTCCTGTTCTATGCACAGTGACAAAATGGCAACCTGTTCACTCTCACTGTGCTATGAATGTTGCATTGTGGGTTTAGCTACGTCACATTCTGTACTTCCTGTTTACCAGTTTGTTACCAATGAATGTTAATGTTTCAAGTTTAGCCACCACTGATGCAGTGTTGGATTTTGTAAGGAAGTCTTTGAATTATACATTAAAAGGGATAAATTTAAAAATGTACTTAATACAAGCAAACAAGTATGATCACAGTACTTTAATCCACTAATATATTCCAATAACATTTAAGTTTGTAATGAAATTTAAAGCAGTCTAGAATTAAATATCTTGAAATAATAAAATATTTTACATGTAGATATTTAGTGTGACATGCATAAATATGGTCTTGATGACATCACATCATGACCATATATAGCCATATCATGACTATATATGGGTATACAAAAGTTTTTTGTCTAATAAAATTTTGATACAGGGCTTAAACAATTACACACTAACAAAATTGAATCAAACACTATGTAAAGTCTGACAATGACATGAAAAAACTTTGATACCGAGTCTACACTTGTTTAGGTTGTTGGTGAAAATTATAGGACATAATTCAAACATTTCTTATTTTATGTACTATTACCCGTGACAAAAAATGTGACATAAAAAATAAAATATCATACTCCTTATAGTGTACTACCATAGATACAGTGTATAACATCTGATAAAATATGATTAACATATTCAATTGAAACATTTTAGTTCACAAAGATGATCATAAGTTACTGAATTAACTTCCAATAATACACAATCCAATGATTGTTACATTAGTGTAAAAATATTGTTTGTTTACAATAATGGGGTAGTCAACAAAGATTATAACTTACAGTATAAGTCAACCCCCAAAATACCCTAAATTTCATATAGCTTAAGGCTGAAGTTGCTAATTAGTATCTTGCTATCATATCCCGATTAGCAATACGACATATTTTAACACTGGCTTTAAGTCCTAAGCTTGTATACGCTAGTGTTTCACTAAAAACATGTTTCAATTGTTAATTTAATATCAAATGTCATGATTTCCAAAATTACAGTAATGGTAGTAATTGTACACTAGGCCCATATTTCAATTTTGGAAAATATCGTACATTTTGTCGGTGCATAACTACAGCCTGAATAAACACACAGAGAAAACACATGTACTTTACACTGGTTTTCAACCTTTTCCAGATTAGGGTTTCATTTTTAAGCTGCTCAAAATCTTGCAGTCTTAAAGGTGCCATGTTGGCGCCATTGCTGGCTTGAAAGTCAACAAATTTCAGTCCCACTACAGCTGAGGTGATTTATTTTAAGACTACAGTACGGGCCCCTCCTCTAAGATGCCTGGAAATGGCAATTCCATATTTACCACAAAAATGCTTATTCAGTGATTGAGAAACCCATTCCAATGAATAATTGGCGAATCGAATGACCAAGTGAAGAATTGCTGTACATCTTGCAAAATAATAGTTTATATCAGTAAATAAATTAAATGTCACATTTCATGATAATTGTTAAAGAAACCTTGCGCAGTTTTCATACTGCGCGCACCATTTGAAACTACTGTCATTCCGTGTACAACTGCATAGAGCCATTTTGCCAATACACCAGGAGTTTGGCTTCAAACTCCGGGTGTTACGTAACACCCAAGATCTACTAATCCCTGATAAACTCAGCAGGCAGCCAAGGATTACACTGATTTAACAGTTAGTTAACGGTGCTTACAGACCTCCTTTGTTTGAGCCACCTAGGCAGAGGTCCAGGAATGCGCCAGGGTGGTGATGGATTGTGACCCCAAAGAGTATTTGCATCTTATTTTGTCTATCTCTTACCATTCATGTCAGTTCTGTCATAAAATATACATAAAAATAAGTAAATAATTAAAATGAAATTAAAATTCAAAATAATAATGCAGAAAAAAGGCTACATGTACACTCTGCAGGTGGAAAATAAAGATAAAAAGATAAGACATTCATTTGATGAAACAACGTTTAATTGAATTTAAGTGGATTTCATGCAGAAAACTACTTTTACCGAAATTTGGCGGGACGGAAATCTCGAAGAAACAAGCCTGAAACAAGTTCATCGTCTACCCGGTGAAAATTTCTAGCACAACATGCGTATAAGATAGTATGGTAAGTATTGAAATGCATGCCATCATATTGGAATTAAATATTCCGATATTATAGTAAGTACTGTATGTCATTATCAGAAATGATGAATAATTTCTCAAATTTACATGGGTATAATCGTATATAAGTATATTTATACCTGGTTGGAAAACGGACGGTTCAAAATCAACCAATACGTGGGGTGTGTGATTGCGTGATCATGCAGGCCTCGCTCTCAACTCAGCAGCATAGCGCAATCAGTTACAACTCCCTCGTTTAATGAATTTATAACTAATAAAGCAGATTTGTTGTACAGTAAATTAATGTTAAATACTCAACAATACAGTATAGGTCTCTCAATTTGGAGGACCTACTGTAGTGTGGGGGGGATACATCTTTTTACATAGGCCTAATGGCTAGCAAGAAGTGTGAGGTAAACATTCCGCCATATAGAGTCGTGCACTAGCACAGTACCAGTACAGATAAACGACACGGTACATTTTATTTAGGCCAGTGTGTAACACTGGCTTACCTTGAATGTGCCCTCAATATTTTGATCTTTTTTTTGAAAAACAGTAAAATATTGATGCATATTTCTTTAGCCTATTATACAATAATCTTAGTTTATACTACCGGTATTTAGGTCCGCCGTTATTCGCGAATTTAATATTACAGTACGCACTCAAGGAATGTTGGCCTAGCCTAGTGCGCTGTCTACGCTATGCTCTGGGTCTGTTCTCATCTTTATTTAAACTACAGTATAATCGATCACAAGTAAATTTGAGAAATTAGAAACAAATTTCTGATTTTCTAATATTATTTAAAACTTAAAAAGATTTTGACTAAAATTCAGAGTACAACACTATTTCCGGGCTCACATGTCTTAGGTCGCTCGCGAGCGAACGACCGGCTCGCGGGCTGGGCCTTCATGTGAATAACTGCTCAAGAGCAGTTTTTGTGGTGGGTGACCGCTCTCGATCGGCTTTTGATGCAGACTCACTCTCGATCCATGTGAACAGCCGCTTGCAAGTGGGTTGCCAGTGAGCTGTGACCTCTTTTGTGTGAAAGCCAATCAGATACAAGCATCTCTCTGGAGTCAAAGTTTGTTTGTTTTGTTTGTTTGTTTGTTTGTATAATTGTATAATCCAGTTTTTTTTTTGGAAAGGCACGAATACCATATATCATAAATTCACCTTCATTTTCGAATCATAAGTTACAAAAATTAGCATTTTAATATCTTCCGGAGTGTAGGCCTAGGCGTCGGTATACTGGCGACATGTACGTCATTAAATATACATTGTTTGTAGAAGAAATGGTCCAGTATTTTGTTCCTGAGATTGCAATCATCAACATCAGACAGAAAATTGTAAACCGTTTTAGATTTTCCTGAAGACCCAATAAAGAAAAAGGATAGATAAAGCCGGCCCGATTCAGATTAATGTTACAATACATAGTACTTTTTTAAAAATAAAATTATTCCTGTGCCTAAAGAAGTGTTTAAGTAAACTTGTTGATTTCTTTTTAGTGTTAATATTTATAATAAAATTAAGCCACATGTGCATTAAATAATAAACAAAGTTATAATAAACTATGGAATTTGTAAATTATTCCAAATACTGAATTAGTGTCTGCTTGTATTGTATACCTTCTGCAATTGCACGATTAGAGCGAGTTGATATTGCTTGATCATGGTGAGTGGCAATGAGCATATTAACATTACTATTATTTATTTGATTTTATGATGTATGATATGCTTGCATGCACTAAGATCAAAAGGATAGCAGACAATTCATGAACTTGTTTGTAAATAAAATATACAGGGTATTTATTTTTACACTTTCATAATACAGTATAGTACATGAAAATGTTATTTTCACAAGCATTACACATACACTATACAGTCAACTGGATTTCATGCAAAACCGGTTGTTTTTTAAAGTCCCAAAATCATTCCTATTCTTACTGTATTAAAATACTTTCTGAAAAGCGAATCTCCCAATTCCGAATTCCGGCCAAATTCTTAAGTCCGGAACAATAAAATTACATCGACTGACTCCAAATAACAACTATCAAATCACAGAACAACACCACGTGTACGATTGTTAGTGTTGATCGGGTGACACGCCGATAGCGCATTAATTAATTAATTAATTAATTGAAATAAGCCTAGATTTCATTTGTTTAATAAACTGATAAAAAAAAAGTTCATGAGTGTGTTTTCTTTATTAAGGAACGTATCCTTTTCTCACATTTTGCATTCATTCTCACGCTAAGGCAAACCAAGCGGTCCCAACATAAGGTTATCGATTTCATAAAAACAATTGCGCATGACACTTTGACTGTAACCTCTGACTGTTTTCTATTGGCTGACGCAGTTTAGGGGGCGCTGCATAAGTTAGCACTTATTTTTAGCATTCAGTGACCCACCCCAAGGTTATGCCAGTGGCATCGAAAACCAATCAAGTGTGCAACCACGTTGAAGCGAAGCAGATTATGGCGATCGAACGAAAAATAACACTGACACTTATTATAAATTATGATACACATTAAGTTGATTTGTGTAAATTTTTATTGATAATAGACTTCGACACAAAAAAATAGGTACGTACAACATAAATAATGTAAAAATAAAGTAAAACATGAATTTTAAATGACGTTCTCAGGTCAGTAGGCCTACACAGTACATGATGCAGTGTGGTGTACCTATCTGCTGTACCTTGCTAGGCCTAGGCTTATTATCGACTGAAGGTCGGGGAACCAAGGTAGGTAAACATGACGTAAACATGACGAAAACCGGTCAAAGTGGACGGTCCGAAGGGTGGTCGGTATTGGGAGAGTTGACTGTACCTGTATTAACATCTACAGTTCAGCAGGTCCAAGATACAGTGAGTTAATATTGCTTGATCATGGGATGTGGCGATTAACATTTACATAAACATCAATAAAGTTCTAAAATAAAAATAAGAACATTACCCCTGTACTGACATTTCATATTTTTGGAGTATATATATACTGCACTTTCAAGTTTGCAAGAATTTGATATTGCTTGATTGGGTCAAGTGTCCTATTATTACTATTTATATATTTAAATCATATTATAAACGATAATCTAAATACGTGTATAACAAAAGCACATTACTGAATCAAATAACAATGGAAATTATCTATGAATTTGTGACTGCTGGGCCTATAGGCAACCTGTATAAAAGTTACTTTCTGAAACTGAAGAGCAATCAGGAATAAAACACTGGACCACTTTCTAAACACTGTTCCTTGTTTCAATTCAATATAACATTTATTCATCCACACAAATTCGAGATTATAACATTTATCATTCAAAGTAGAATTACAAAGTGGCAGGGGTGGGGCCAGGACCTGCCTGACGGAGGGGGTAAAGGCCCCNGACGGGGGGGCTAGTGGAGCGAATCGAGTCTCACTTGGCTGGGGGGCCAGGGGGCCACCCAGGGCCCCCAGTGGGGGTCAGGGGGCAAATCCCCCCGGATGCCACGGATATTTGATGAATTATGGCGAATTTTTATTACTTATTTGATAGGCATCAAGTTACTATAATATGACTTCATGTAGGCTATGCTTTCTAATGTAGACATCAGCTTCCAAAACCAAAACATTTTGAATAAAGCAAGAAACAAAGAGTATGCAATGTAACCATCTAATTTAATTTTCAAATCCTCATTCTTGAAAGTGAAATTCTATATTTTGGAAATTTTGCATGAAATCTGTCAACCACGTTGTCATGGTCGAGGTTGCTTCACCTATCATGATGTATTCCAACCATCATGAGGCTATCTAAATGAGCATTTGTCATAACAGAACGCAAATTATTTTTAATTAGTCTCATTGAATTATTTTTATTATTATTATTAATAATAATTTGGTTGTTGTTGTGATGAAAAGTTAACACAAACGATATGGTGGCTAAACGAATATTACATGTAAATATTTTTTTTTATTTGTTGGTTCCCCGACAAAATTTATCGTCTTCTTCGTATTTACCATTTATGCAAACTTGAAAATCAATTAATCCAACAACAGTGAATCATATAATAACTAAGTTTAAAAGTAATATTACTTACATTTCTTCTACAAACAAGTGATTTAACGACATACGTGTACGACGGTGTACCGATGCCTAGGCTAGGCCTACGCTCCGGAAGATTTTAAAATACTACTAACAGTACCTGCAATATCACGTACCACACAGCATGGACAAAAAGTGTTGATCCACACACAGCAGATTGTAGAATCAAAATCTTTTATACTGTATGACTTTACAGTGAACTTGGACTAGGCCTAGGCCTAGGCTAAGCAACAAAAATAAGACAAAAATCTAAGAATTTGTATTCAATTCAGAGTTCCGACAAAAGGCCTACACTGTTAGGCTAGGCCAAAATACAGTGTTCGTACTAGAATAATATGGCGACGACAATGCTAAAAATAGCGATGATGCAAATACTTTTTTCATCATTTTTATGTTGCGCCGCACGAATAGCCTAGCCCAGCTTCTCCTTCCTACCTAATACTAAGCCTTGGTTGGAAGGAGTCTAACTAGGGCAGGGCCTAGGATAGAACTAGGAAAACATAGGCCGAACAGGCATAACTAAGCAAATACTTATTTAGAAAATTATCAAAATGGCATTTTATTAATGATAGCGTAGGCACCTACCGATCTATATAATAAATATTGCAGTCTTGAGCTTTTTTCTAATGCTTTTAATCAGTACATTTCCATCTACGACTGGACGTTCACCCACTTCGCGATCCTATTTTCTGGCTCAACCATGTACCAAAGATCGTTAGCGGCGCTATACGATCTTTGGTTCCAGAGCCGTAGATAGAGAGAGTTTGGCCAACTTGGCGCATGGGCGCCATGTTGTCACCAAACAGCGTGCGCGCGTCACCAAACAGCGTGCGCGCGTATAGCTTTATAACATTTTATAAAACACTGATG